>NC_091390.1:11229226-11246726 GCF_038502225.1 Cherax quadricarinatus
ACCCTTTGTTGCAATAACACCCTTTGTTGCTATAACACCCTTTGTTGCAATAACACCCTTTGTTGCAATAACACCCTTTGTTGCTATAACACCCTTTGTTGCTATAACACCCTTTGTTGCTATAACACCCTTTGTCGCTATAACACCCTTTGTCGCTATAACACCCTTTGTCGCTATAACACCCTTTGTCGCTATAACGCCCTTTGTCGCTATAACGCCCTTTGTCGCTATAACGCCCTTTGTCGCTATAACGCCCTTTGTCGCTATAACGCCCTTTGTCGCTATAACACCCTTTGTCGCTATAACACCCTTTGTTGTCGCTATAACACCCTTTGTCGCTATAACACCCTTTGTTGTCGCTATAACACCCTTTGTTGTCGCTATAACACCCTTTGTCGCTATAACACACTTTGTCGCTATAACACCCTTTGTTGTCGCTATAACACCCATTGTCGCTATAACGCCCTTTGTCGCTATAACACCCTTTGTCGCTATAACACCCTTTGTCGCTATAACACCCTTTGTCGCTATAACACCCTTTGTCGCTATAACACCCTTTGTTGCTATAACACCCTTTGTTGCTATAACACCCTTTGTCGCTATAACACCCTTTGTCGCTATAACACCCTTTGTTGCTATAACACCCTTTGTTGCTATAACACCCTTTGTCGCTATAACACCCTTTGTCGCTATAACACCCTTTGTCGCTATAACACCCTTTGTCGCTATAACACCCTTTGTCGCTATAACACCCTTTGTCGCTATAACACCCTTTGTTGATATAACGCCCTTTGTCGCTATAACACCCTTTGTCGCTATAACACCCTTTGTCGCTATAACGCCCTTTGTTGTCGCTATAACACCCTTTGTTGTCGCTATAACACCCTTTGTCGCTACAACACCCTTTATTGTCGCTGTAACACCCTTTGTTGTCGCTATAACACCCATTGTTGTCGCTATAACACCCTTTGTCGCTACAACACCCTTTATTGTCGCTATAACACCCTTTATTGTCGCTGTAACACCCTTTGTTGTCGCTACAACACCCTTTGTTGTCGCTATAACACCCTTTATTGTCGCTGTAACACCCTTTATTGTCGCTGTAACACCCTTTGTTGTCGCTATAACACCCTTTGTTGTCGCTATAACACCCTTTGTCGCTACAACACCCTTTATTGTCGCTATAACACCCTTTGTCGCTATAACACCCTTTGTTGTCGCTATAACACCCTTTGTTGTCGCTATAACACCCTTTGTCGCTATAACACCCTTTATTGTCGCTATAACACCCTTTGTCGCTATAACACCCTTTGTTGTCGCTATAACACCCTTTGTTGTCGCTATAACACCCTTTGTTGTCGCTATAACACCCTTTGTCGCTACAACACCCTTTATTGTCGCTATAACACCCTTTGTCGCTATAACACCCTTTGTTGTCGCTATAACACCCTTTGTTGTCGCTATAACACCCTTTGTCGCTATAACACCCTTTATTGTCGCTATAACACCCTTTGTCGCTATAACACCCTTTGTCGCTGTAACACCCTTTGTCGCTATAACACCCTTTGTCGCTATAACACCCTTTGTTGTCGCTATAACACCCTTTGTTGTCGCTATAACACCTTTTGTTGTCGCTATAACACCCTTCGTCGCTATAACACCCTTTGTTGTCGCTATAACACCCTTTGTTGTCGCTATAACACCCTTTGTCGCTATAACACCCTTTGTCGCTATAACACCCTTTGTTGCTATAACACCCTTTGTCGCTATAACACCCTTTGTCGCTATAACACCCTTTGTCGCTATAACACCCTTTGTCGCTATAACACCCTTTGTCGCTATAACACCCTTTGTTGCTATAACACCCTTTGTTGTCGCTATAACACCCTTTGTCGCTATAACACCCTTTGTTGTCGCTATAACACCCTTTGTTGTCGCTATAACACCCTTTGTTGTCGCTATAACACCCTTTGTTGTCGCTATAACACCCTTTGTTGCTATAACACCCTTTGTCGCTATAACACCCTTTGTCGCTATAAGACCCTTTGTCGCTATAACACCCTTTGTCGCTATAACACCCTTTGTCGCTATAACACCCTTTGTCGCTATAACACCCTTTGTCGCTATAACACCCTTTGTCGCTATGACACCCTTTGTCGCTATAACACTCTTTGTTGCTATAACACCCTTTGTCGCTATAACACCCTTTGTCGCTATAACACCCTTTGTTGTCGCTATAACACCCATTGTCGCTATAACTCCCTTTGTCGCTATAACACCCTTTGTTGTCGCTATAACACCCATTGTCGCTATAACACCCTTTGTCGCTATAACACCCTTTGTCGCTATAACACCCTTTGTTGTCGCTATAACACCCTTTGTCGCTATAACACCCTTTGTTGTCGCTATAACACCCTTTGTCGCTATAACACCCTTTGTTGTCGCTATAACACCCTTCGTCGCTATAACACCCTTTATTGTCGCTATAACACCCTTTATTGTCGCTATAACTCCCTTTATTGTCGCTATAACACGTTTTATTGTCGCTATAACACCTTTTATTGTCGCTCCTATAACACACGTTATCGTAACTTTTACAATACACGTTATCGTAACTTTTACAATACACGTTATCGTAACTTTTACAATACACGTTATCGTAACTTTTACAATACACGTTGTCGTAACTTTTACAATACACGTTATCGTAACTTTTACAATACACGTTATCGTAACTTTTACAATACACGTTATCGTAACTTTTACAATACACGTTATCGTAACTCCTGTAACTCACGTTATCGTAACTCCTGCATTTAACACTCCAGAAAGTTATGGTGGTTATGTCTCACGAAATCCTAACATCACAAGTACAAACAAATCATGGAACAAATGGTGCTTGCTTATTGAGATTTAGGATTCCCTTGCCATGGGTTCAAGCCCCGCCCGTTCCCTGAATGGTACTGTTTGGATTGGTACATCTCTCTATATAACATGTACAATACTGTATACATCCATGTATACAGTATTATACGTGAACAATAAAATGGTATAAAATACCGACAGGTTGTTAGGTAAGACACATATGGAACAGTTAGGTATCTTTATTTCGAAACGTTTCGCCTACACAGTAGGCTTCTTCAGTCGAGTACAGAAAAGTTGATAGAAGCAGAAGATACTTGAAGACGATGTAATCAGTCCATCACCCTTAAAGTTTTGAGGTGGTCAGTCCCTCAGCTTCAGACTACGGAACAATGCTCTTCTCCAGACTGAGGGACTGACCACCTCAAAACTTTAAGGGTGATGGACTGATTACATCGTCTTCAAGTATCTTCTGCTTCTATCAACTTTTCTGTACTCGACTGAAGAAGCCTACTGTGTAGGCGAAACGTTTAAAAATAAAGATACCTAACTGTTGCATATGTGTCTTACCTAGACACATGTGCAACTCTTGGGTATCTTTATTGAGGAAACGTTTCGCCACACAGTGGCGAAGCTGCTTCTCCGCTCATCTGCCGTATTCTATTCAAGATTGATGGACTGACCACATCGACTCAAGGTTGAGGGACTGATTACCTCATTCTCCTCCTGTTCTTCAAGCTTCTCCTTTGTATGGACTGATGAAGCCACTGTGTGGCGAAACGTTTCCTCAATAAAGATACCCAAGAGTTGCACATGTGTCTAATTTATCAACATAAGAACATAAGAACGATGTAACACTGCAGAAGGCCTACTGGCCCATGCGAGGCAGGTCCAAGAAATGGGAACAAGCCCATTATCTGTCTCAGTGCTGTTGGTCATCCGTCTTTATCAATGTTTTCAGGTCTCTGAGATGGCCATTTTTGTGTCCTTATATTATTTTGACTTCTCTGTTATTTCTTAAATTTAAGATTTTTAATGTATCAGATTTTAATGTCTTTTTATTTACCAGTGGAAGATTTTTTCTATACCGGTTCACAGTTTTCCGTCTTGTACCGGTTCATAGTTTTCCGTCTTGTACCGGTTCACAGTTTTCCGTCTTGTACCGGTTCATAGTTTTCCGTCTTGTACCGGTTCACAGTTTTCCGTCTTGTACCGGTTCACAGTTTTCCGTCTTGTACCGGTTCATAGTTTTCCGTCTTGTACCGGTTCATAGTTTTCCGTCTTGTACCGGTTCATAGTTTTCCGTCTTGTACCGGTTCATAGTTTTCCGTCTTGTACCGGTTCATAGTTTTCCGTCTTGTACCGGTTCATAGTTTTCCGTCTTGTACCGGTTCCAAGTTTTCCGTCTTGTACCGGTTCATAGTTTTCCGTCTTGTACCGGTTCACAGTTTTCCGTCTTGTACCGGTTCATAGTTTTCCGTCTTGTACCGGTTCACAGTTATCCGTCTTGTACCGGTTCACAGTTTTCCGTCTTGTACCGGTTCACAGTTATCCGTCTTGTACCGGTTCACAGTTTTCCGTCTTGTACCGGTTCACAGTTTTCCGTCTTGTACCGGTTCATAGTTTTCCGTCTTGTACCGGTTCATAGTTTTCCGTCTTGTACCGGTTCATAGTTTTCCGTCTTGTACCGGTTCATAGTTTTCCGTCTTGTACCGGTTCATAGTTTTCCGTCTTGTACCGGTTCCAAGTTTTCCGTCTTGTACCGGTTCATAGTTTTCCGTCTTGTACCGGTTCACAGTTTTCCGTCTTGTACCGGTTCATAGTTTTCCGTCTTGTACCGGTTCACAGTTATCCGTCTTGTACCGGTTCACAGTTTTCCGTCTTGTACCGGTTCACAGTTATCCGTCTTGTACCGGTTCACAGTTTTCCGTCTTGTACCGGTTCACAGTTTTCCGTCTTGTACCGGTTCATAGTTTTCCGTCTTGTACCGGTTCATAGTTTTCCGTCTTGTACCGGTTCATAGTTTTCCGTCTTGTACCGGTTCACAGTTTTCCGTCTTGTACCGGTTCATAGTTTTCCGTCTTGTACCGGTTCATAGTTTTCCGTCTTGTACCGGTTCATAGTTTTCCGTCTTGTACCGGTTCATAGTTTTCCGTCTTGTACCGGTTCATAGTTTTCCGTCTTGTACCGGTTCATAGTTTTCCGTCTTGTACCGGTTCATAGTTTTCCGTCTTGTACCGGTTCATAGTTTTCCGTCTTGTACCGGTTCATAGTTTTCCGTCTTGTACCGGTTCATAGTTTTCCGTCTTGTACCGGTTCACAGTTTTCCGTCTTGTACCGGTTCACAGTTTTCCGTCTTGTACCGGTTCACAGTTTTCCGTCTTGTACCGGTTCATAGTTTTCCGTCTTGTACCGGTTCATAGTTTTCCGTCTTGTACCGGTTCACAGTTTTCCGTCTTGTACCGGTTCACAGTTTTCCGTCTTGTACCGGTTCACAGTTTTCCGTCTTGTACCGGTTCATAGTTTTCTGTCTTGTACCGGTTCATAGTTTTCCGTCTTGTACCGGTTCCAAGTTTTCCGTCTTGTACCGGTTCATAGTTTTCCGTCTTGTACCGGTTCCAAGTTTTCCGTCTTGTACCGGTTCATAGTTTTCCGTCTTGTACCGGTTCACAGTTTTCCGTCTTGTACCGGTTCATAGTTTTCCGTCTTGTACCGGTTCACAGTTATCCGTCTTGTACCGGTTCATAGTTTTCCGTCTTGTACCGGTTCACAGTTATCCGTCTTGTACCGGTTCATAGTTTTCCGTCTTGTACCGGTTCACAGTTTTCCGTCTTGTACCGGTTCATAGTTTTCCGTCTTGTACCGGTTCATAGTTTTCCGTCTTGTACCGGTTCACAGTTTTCCGTCTTGTACCGGTTCACAGTTTTCCGTCTTGTACCGGTTCATAGTTTTCCGTCTTGTACCGGTTCATAGTTTTCCGTCTTGTACCGGTTCATAGTTTTCCGTCTTGTACCGGTTCATAGTTTTCCGTCTTGTACCGGTTCATAGTTTTCCGTCTTGTACCGGTTCATAGTTTTCCGTCTTGTACCGGTTCATAGTTTTCCGTCTTGTACCGGTTCATAGTTTTCCGTCTTGTACCGGTTCATAGTTTTCCGTCTTGTACCGGTTCATAGTTTTCCGTCTTGTACCGGTTCACAGTTTTCCGTCTTGTACCGGTTCACAGTTTTCCGTCTTGTACCGGTTCACAGTTTTCCGTCTTGTACCGGTTCATAGTTTTCCGTCTTGTACCGGTTCATAGTTTTCCGTCTTGTACCGGTTCATAGTTTTCCGTCTTGTACCGGTTCACAGTTTTCCGTCTTGTACCGGTTCATAGTTTTCCGTCTTGTACCGGTTCATAGTTTTCCGTCTTGTACCGGTTCATAGTTTTCCGTCTTGTACCGGTTCATAGTTTTCCGTCTTGTACCGGTTCACAGTTTTCCGTCTTGTACCGGTTCACAGTTTTCCGTCTTGTACCGGTTCATAGTTTTCCGTCTTGTACCGGTTCATAGTTTTCCGTCTTGTACCGGTTCATAGTTTTCCGTCTTGTACCGGTTCATAGTTACGAAATTATTTCTTATTAGTCTTTTTACAAACAATAAAAGTGAACATGATCTACGGTCACATTTGTAACGAAGGGTTATATCTGCATACTTTTTGTGCTGGAGAATAACCCTTAATGAAACTCTTACACCTCAACGTCTCTTAAGGTAAGATTTTCTACGGATTTTTAACCCCGGAGGGTTAACCGCGCAGGATAACCCAAGACAGTCAGTGCGTTATCGACGACTGTCTAACTTATTTCCATTGGTGTCCTTAATCTTCTCCCCCAGGATGCCACCCACACCAGATACCAAACTACTGCACACGTGTCATAATTTAAACACAGGTCCTTCGGTTGTTAGCCGAAGGAGCTGTCACTTAAGAGCCACAATTTATGACGAACGATTTCATGAGAAACTACTGTATTTCGCGGCTTATAAGACTTGTTTCAGTTTCAGTTGCTCGGCATTAGACGTAACTGGGAGAGCTACAACCCATCCCATACCCCAAACTTATACATTAGACGTAACTGGGAGAGCTACCACCCATCCCATACCCCAAACTTATACATTAGACGTAACTGGGAGAGCTACAACCCATCCCATACCCCAAACTTATACATTAGACGTAACTGGGAGAGCTACAACCCATCCCATCCCCCAAACTTATACATTAGACGTAACTGGGAGAGCTACCACCCATCCCATACCCCAAACTTATACATTAGACGTAACTGGGAGAGCTACAACCCATCCCATACCCCAAACTTATACATTAGGCGTAACTGGGAGAGCTACAACCCATCCCATACCCCAAACTTATACATTAGGCGCAACTGGGAGAGCTACAACCCATCCCATACCCCAAACTTATACATTAGGCGCAACTGGGAGAGCTACAACCCATCCCATACCCCAAACTTATACATTAGGCGCAACTGGGAGAGCTACAACCCATCCCATACCCCAAACTTATACATTAGACGTAACTGGGAGAGCTACAACCCATCCCATACCCCAAACTTATACATTAGGCGCAACTGGGAGAGCTACAACCCATCCCATACCCCAAACTTAGACATTAGACGTAACTGGGAGAGCTACAACCCATCCCATACCCCAAACTTAAACATTAGACGTAACTGGGAGAGCTACAACCCATCCCATACCCCAAACTTATACATTAGGCGCAACTGGGAGAGCTACAACCCATCCCATACCGCAAACTTATACATTAGACGTAACTGGGAGAGCTACAACCCATCCCATACCGCAAACTTATACATTAGACGTAACTGGGAGAGCTACAACCCATCCCATACCCCAAACTTATACATTAGACGTAACTGGGAGAGCTACAACCCATCCCATACCGCAAACTTATACATTAGACGTAACTGGGAGAGCTACAACCCATCCCATACCGCAAACTTATACATTAGACGTAACTGGGAGAGCTACAACCCATCCCATACCGCAAACTTATACATTAGACGTAACTGGGAGAGCTACAACCCATCCCATACCCCAAACTTATACATTAGACGTAACTGGGAGAGCTACAACCCATCCCATACCCCAAACTTATACATTAGACGTAACTGGGAGAGCTACAACCCATCCCATACCCCAAACTTATACATTAGACGTAACTGGGAGAGCTACAACCCATCCCATACCGCAAACTTATACATTAGACGTAACTGGGAGAGCTACAACCCATCCAATACCCCAAACTTATACATTAGACGTAACTGGGAGAGCTACAACCCATCCCATACCCCAAACTTATACATTAGACGTAACTGGGAGAGCTACAACCCATCCCATACCCCAAACTTATACATTAGACGTAACTGGGAGAGCTACAACCCATCCCATACCGCAAACTTATAGCTCCCGTCACTAACCTTCAGTTTATAAGACGCAGGGAGATGTTTAGATACATTTTATGGGCAAAAATGCGTCCAATAAGCCGCCAAATACGAATGAATATAATAACAGCATACAATACCGACAACTTGATAAGACACTTGTGCAGCAGTTAGGTATCTCCATTAGGAAATGTATCGCCTACACAGTAGGCTTGTTCATTATTATAATTAAGGGGAAGCGCTAAACCTGTAGGATTATACAGGGCCTGGGGGGGGGATGTGGAAGGCATTCAGGCTTAATTTGGGGAACTGGAGCACAGATACAATTCCTTAAATCAAGAGCCCCTCACCAGCATCAAGGAACCTTCCCTGAGGGGTAGGCTTGTTCAGTCTAGTACTGAGAGGCAGCACAAGCAGTAGAGACGTAGGGATATAATCAGTCCGTCATTCTTGGAAACGTAGTTTCAAGGGGGTCGGTCCCTATGAAAATAGGTATCGAGCAGCATCCCAGAGGAGGAAAGACGACATACCTGAGATACCTGTGTACGGGTACGAGATTTGTAGCATCCCAAAGAAGGAAAGACGACATACCTGAGATACCTGTGTCCGGGTACGAGATTTGCAGCATCCCAAAAGAGGAAAGACGACATACCTGAGATACCTGTGTCCGGGTACGAGATTTGTAGCATCCCAAAGAAGGGAAGACGACATACCTGAGATACCTGTGTCCGGGTACGAGATTTGCAGCATCCCAAAGAAGGAAAGACAACATACCTCAGATACCTGTGTCCGGGTACCAGATTTCCTCTTGTCTAGAAACAGCCGAGTTTTTTCCTTAATAATAAAGGCTAAACGAGGCGGTAGAAGAAATATTTTCTGATAGAGAAAACGGAGTAAAGGAATATCAAAAGGAGAAGAGGAAAGAAAAGATTGGGTGGAATGAAAGAAAGGAGAAAATAGACATGAAGAAATGAAGAAAGTGGGAAGTAATGAAGTTAGAATAAATAGTTTAGAAAGCCGATACGTTGATAAATGAGAGACTTGGGAAACATCTTCAAGAAGAGACGGAAGTAAACAAGAGAGGGAAATAATGAAGAAGGGAAGGAAGGAAGAATAGGGGGAAGGAAGTAATGACGATAATAAAGAGGAAAGAAGAGAATGAGGGAAGAGAGAGAGAGAGAGAGAACGAGAAATAAGAGACATGATGTTAAAAATTCAACCAATGTAACGCTTGAATACTCTAATGACAGTGTGTAGTAACCCACCAGCCCCGCCATGATGGCTGCCACCAGCCCCACCATGATGGCTGCCACCAGCCCCGCCATGATGGCTGCCACCAGCCCCACTATGATGGCTGCCACCAGCCCCGCCATGATGGCTGCCACCAGCCCCACTATGATGGCTGCCACCAGCCCCACCATGATGGCTGCCACCAGCCTCGCCATGATGGCTGCCACCAGCCCCGCCATGATGGCTGCCACCAGCCCCACTATGATGGCTGCCACCAGCCCCACTATGATGGCTGCCACCAGCCCCGCCATGATGGCTGCCACCAGCCCCGCCATGATGGCTGCCACCAGCCCCACCATGATGGCTGCCACCAGCCCCACCATGATGGCTGCCACCAGCCCCACCATGATGGCTGCCACCAGCCCCACAATGATGGCTGCCACCAGCCCCACCATGATGGCTGCCACCAGCCCCACCATGATGGCTGCCACCAGCCCCACCATGATGGCTGCCACCAGCCCCGCCATGATGGCTGCCACCAGCCCCACCATGATGGCTGCCACCAGCCCCACCATGATGGCTGCCACCAGCCCCACCATGATGGCTGCCACCAGCCCCACCATGATGGCTGCCACCAGCCCCACCATGATGGCTGCCACCAGCCCCACCATGATGGCTGCCACCAGCCCCGCCATGATGGCTGCCACCAGCCCCGCCATGATGGCTGCCACCAGCCCCACCATGATGGCTGCCACCAGCCCCACCATGATGGCTGCCACCAGCCCCACCATGATGGCTGCCACCAGCCCCGCCATGATGGCTGCCACCAGCCCCACCATGATGGCTGCCACCAGCCCCACCATGATGGCTGCCACCAGCCCCGCCATGATGGCTGCCACCAGCCCCGCCATGATGGCTGCCACCAGCCCCACCATGATGGCTGCCACCAGCCCCACCATGATGGCTGCCACCAGCCCCACCATGATGGCTGCCACCAGCCCCACCATGATGGCTGCCACCAGCCCCACCATGATGGCTGCCACCAGCCCCACCATGATGGCTGCCACCAGCCCCGCCATGATGGCTGCCACCAGCCCCACCATGATGGCTGCCACCAGCCCCACCATGATGGCTGCCACCAGCCCCACCATGATGGCTGCCACCAGCCCCACCATGATGGCTGCCACCAGCCCCGCCATGATGGCTGCCACCAGCCCCGCCATGATGGCTGCCACCAGCCCCGCCATGATGGCTGCCACCAGCCCCACCATGATGGCTGCCACCAGCCCCGCCATGATGGCTGCCACCAGCCCCGCCATGATGGCTGCCACCAGCCCCACCATGATGGCTGCCACCAGCCCCACCATGATGGCTGCCACCAGCCCCGCCATGATGGCTGCCACCAGCCCCGCCATGATGGCTGCCACCAGCCCCACCATGATGGCTGCCACCAGCCCCACCATGATGGCTGCCACCAGCCCCGCCATGATGGCTGCCACCAGCCCCGCCATGATGGCTGCCACCAGCCCCGCCATGATGGCTGCCACCAGCCCCACCATGATGGCTGCCACCAGCCCCACCATGATGGCTGCCACCAGCCCCGCCATGATGGCTGCCACCAGCCCCACCATGATGGCTGCCACCAGCCCCGCCATGATGGCTGCCACCAGCCCCGCCATGATGGCTGCCACCAGCCCCACCATGATGGCTGCCACCAGCCCCGCCATGATGGCTGCCACCAGCCCCGCCATGATGGCTGCCACCAGCCCCGCCATGATGGCTGCCACCAGCCCCGCCATGATGGCTGCCACCAGCCCCGCCATGATGGCTGCCACCAGCCCCACCATGATGGCTGCCACCAGCCCCACCATGATGGCTGCCACCAGCCCCGCCATGATGGCTGCCACCAGCCCCGCCATGATGGCTGCCACCAGCCCCGCCATGATGGCTGCCACCAGCCCCGCCATGATGGCTGCCACCAGCCCCGCCATGATGGCTGCCACCAGCCCCGCCATGATGGCTGCCACCAGCCCCGCCATGATGGCTGCCACCAGCCCCACCATGATGGCTGCCACCAGCCCCACCATGATGGCTGCCACCAGCCCCACCATGATGGCTGCCACCAGCCCCGCCATGATGGCTGCCACCAGCCCCACCATGATGGCTGCCCCAGCCCCGCCATGATGGCTGCCACCAGCCCCACCATGATGGCTGCCACCAGCCCCGCCATGATGGCTGCCACCAGCCCCACCATGATGGCTGCCACCAGCCCCACCATGATGGCTGCCACCAGCCCCACCATGATGGCTGCCACCAGCCCCACCATGATGGCTGCCACCAGCCCCGCCATGATGGCTGCCACCAGCCCCACCATGATGGCTGCCACCAGCCCCACCATGATGGCTGCCACCAGCCCCACCATGATGGCTGCCCCAGCCCCACCATGATGGCTGCCACCAGCCCCACCATGATGGCTGCCACCAGCCCCGCCATGATGGCTGCCATGGCTGCCACCAGCCCCACCATGATGGCTGCCACCAGCCCCACCATGATGGCTGCCACCAGCCCCACCATGATGGCTGCCACCAGCCCCACCATGATGGCTGCCACCAGCCCCACCATGATGGCTGCCACCAGCCCCACCATGATGGCTGCCACCAGCCCCACCATGATGGCTGCCACCAGCCCCGCCATGATGGCTGCCACCAGCCCCACCATGATGGCTGCCACCAGCCCCACCATGATGGCTGCCACCAGCCCCACCATGATGGCTGCCACCAGCCCCACCATGATGGCTGCCACCAGCCCCACCATGATGGCTGCCACCAGCCCCGCCATGATGGCTGCCACCAGCCCCACCATGATGGCTGCCACCAGCCCCACCATGATGGCTGCCACCAGCCCCGCCATGATGGCTGCCACCAGCCCCGCCATGATGGCTGCCACCAGCCCCACCATGATGGCTGCCACCAGCCCCACCATGATGGCTGCCACCAGCCCCACCATGATGGCTGCCACCAGCCCCACCATGATGGCTGCCACCAGCCCCACCATGATGGCTGCCACCAGCCCCACCATGATGGCTGCCACCAGCCCCACCATGATGGCTGCCACCAGCCCCGCCATGATGGCTGCCACCAGCCCCACCATGATGGCTGCCACCAGCCCCGCCATGATGGCTGCCACCAGCCCCACCATGAGCCACCAGCTCCACCATGATGGCTGCCACCAGCCCCGCCATGATGGCTGCCACCAGCCCCGCCATGATGGCTGCCACCAGCCCCACCATGATGGCTGCCACCAGCCCCACCATGATGGCTGCCACCAGCCCCGCCATGATGGCTGCCACCAGCCCCACCATGATGGCTGCCACCAGCCCCACCATGATGGCTGCCACCAGCCCCGCCATGATGGCTGCCCCCAGCCCCACCCTGATGGCTGCCACCAGCCCCGCCATGATGGCTGCCACCAGCCCCACCATGATGGCTGCCACCAGCCACCAGCTCCACCATGATGGCTGCCACCAGCCCCACCATGATGGCTGCCACCAGCCCCACCATGATGGCTGCCACCAGCCCCACCATGATGGCTGCCACCAGCCCCACCATGATGGCTGCCACCAGCCCCGCCATGATGGCTGCCACCAGCCCCACCATGATGGCTGCCACCAGCCCCACCATGATGGCTGCCACCAGCCCCACCATGATGGCTGCCACCAGCCCCACCATGATGGCTGCCACCAGCCCCACCATGATGGCTGCCACCAGCCCCACCATGATGGCTGCCACCAGCCCCACCATGATGGCTGCCACCAGCCCCACCATGATGGCTGCCACCAGCCCCACCATGATGGCTGCCACCAGCCCCACCATGATGGCTGCCACCAGCCCCACCATGATGGCTGCCACCAGCCCCACCATGATGGCTGCCACCAGCCCCACCATGATGGCTGCCACCAGCCCCACCATGATGGCTGCCACCAGCCCCGCCATGATGGCTGCCACCAGCCCCACCATGAGCCCCACCATGATGGCTGCCACCAGCCCCACCATGATGGCTGCCACCAGCCCCACCATGATGGCTGCCACCAGCCCCACCATGATGGCTGCCACCAGCCCCACCATGATGGCTGCCCCACCCCCACCATGAAGGCTGCCACCAGCCCCACCATGATGGCTGCCACCAGCCCCACCATGATGGCTGCCACCAGCCACCAGCCCCACCCTGATGGCTGCCACCAGCCCCACCATGATGGCTGCCACCAGCCCCACCATGATGGCTGCCACCAGCCCCGCCATGATGGCTGCCACCAGCCCCGCCATGATGGCTGCCACCAGCCCCACCATGATGGCTGCCACCAGCCCCACCATGATGGCTGCCACCAGCCCCACCATGATGGCTGCCACCAGCCCCACCATGATGGCTGCCACCAGCCCCACCATGATGGCTGCCACCAGCCCCACCATGATGGCTGCCACCAGCCCCACCATGATGGCTGCCACCAGCCCCACCATGATGGCTGCCACCAGCCCCACCATGATGGCTGCCACCAGCCCCACCATGATGGCTGCCACCAGCCCCACCATGATGGCTGCCACCAGCCCCACCATGATGGCTGCCACCAGCCCCACCATGATGGCTGCCACCAGCCCCACCATGATGGCTGCCACCAGCCCCGCCATGATGGCTGCCACCAGCCCCGCCATGATGGGTGCCACCAGCCCCGCCATGATGGGTGCCACCAGCCCCACCATGATGGCTGCCACCAGCCCCACCATGATGGCTGCCACCAGCCCCACCATGATGGCTGCCACCAGCCCCACCATGATGGCTGCCACCAGCCCCACCATGATGGCTGCCACCAGCCCCACCATGATGGCTGCCACCAGCCCCACCATGATGGCTGCCACCAGCCCCACCATGATGGCTGCCACCAGCCCCACCATGATGGCTGCCACCAGCCCCACCATGATGGCTGCCACCAGCCCCGCCATGATGGCTACCACCAGCCCCGCCATGATGGCTGCCACCAGCCCCACCATGATGGCTGCCACCAGCCCCACCATGATGGCTGCCACCAGCCCCACCATGATGGCTGCCACCAGCCCCGCCATGATGGCTGCCACCAGCCCCACCATGATGGCTGCCACCAGCCCCACCATGATGGCTGCCACCAGCCCCGCCATGATGGCTGCCTACAACAACGTGACAGTGGTACCTACAACAACGTGGTACCTACAACGTGGCAGTGGTACCTACAACAACGTGGTACCTACAACGTGACAGTGGTACCTACAACAACGTGGTACCTACAACGTGGCAGTGGTACCTACAACAACGTGGTACCTACAACGTGGCAGTGGTATCTACAACAACGTGGTACCTACAACGTGGCAGTGGTACCTACAACAACGTGGTACCTACAACGTGGCAGTGGTATCTACAACAACGTGGTACCTACAACGTGGCAGTGGTACCTACAACAACGTGGTACCTACAACGTGGCAGTGGTACCTACAACGTGGCAGTGGTACCTACAACGTGGCAGTGGTACCTACAACAACGTGGTACCTACAACGTGGCAGTGGTACCTACAACAACGTGGTACCTACAACGTGGCAGTGGTACCTACAACGTGGCAGTGGTACCTACAACGTGGCAGTGGTACCTACAACAACGTGGTACCTACAACGTGGCTGTGGTACCTACAACGTGGCAGTGGTACCTACAACGTGGCAGTGGTACCTACAACAACGTGGTACCTACAACGTGGCAGTGGTACCTACAACAACGTGGTACCTACAACGTGGCAGTGGTACCTACAACGTGGCAGTGGTACCTACAACAACGTGGTACCTACAACGTGGCAGTGGTACCTACAACGTGGCAGTGGTACCTACAACGTGGCAGTGGTACCTACAACAACGTGGTACCTACAACGTGGCAGTGGTACCTACAACAACGTGGATGGCGATATAACGGTACGGATGCGCATTTTTTCCCTCTCACGTATCCGGAAACTCCGTGTTTCCTCACCGGTCTCGGCCCATAGTTCGGATATGAGAAATATCTCTGTATATATATTTATTCAGTATATAATGAGAGAGAGAAAATGTGACTTACGAGGACACTTGAGTCCGACTTGGACTCATTAATTTGTGTTACTAGTTAATGGTGCAAGTCGTACCGAACTGTCTTCTTAAGCTTCATTCTCCTATGTTCGGGGTACTGGTGTATCCTCCATTATTGCTGCCATTAACAGTGGCCACTAACAGTGGCCACCAACCCAACACTGGAGGGGTTGGTGGCCACTTATCACCTTCATGGCCACTAACCCAACACTGGAGGGGTTGGTGGCCACTTATCACCTTCATGGCCACTAACCCCAACACTGGAAGGGTTGGTGGCCACTTATCACCTTCATGACAGCTGACGCCAAATCCGCTATTATATCTGTTGCAGTCACCAAAATAATGGTATATTAGGTACAGCAGAAGACCGAAAACACTGCCCTGAGGTACCCCGATGACGATAGGCGGAGATGACGAAGGTATTGGTGGAGACATACCTGGTTTTACTGGTAAGGAAGAGCTGTAATTAAGAGTATGACCTCAGATACCAAAAAGGAAGAGCTGTAATTAAGAGTATGACCTCAGATACCAAAAAGAAAGAGCTGTAATTAAGAGTATGACCTGAGATACCAAAAAGGAAGAGCTGTAATTAAGAGTATGACCTCAGATACCAAAAAAGAAGAGCTGTAATTAAGAGTATGACCTGAGATACCAAAAAGGAACAGCTGTAATTAAGAGTATGACCTCAGATACCAAAAAAGAAGAGCTGTAATTAAGAGTATGACCTCAGATACCAAAAAAGAAGAGCTGTAATTAAGAGTATGACCTCAGATACCAAAAAGGAAGAGCTGTAATTAAGAGTATGACCTCAGATACCAAAAAAGAAGAGCTGTAATTAAGAGTATGACCTGAGATACCAAAAAGGAACAGCTGTAATTAAGAGTATGACCTCAGATACCAAAAAGGAACAGCTGTAATTAAGAGTATGACCTCAGATACCAAAAAGGAACAGCTGTAATTAAGAGTATGACCTCAGATACCAAACAGGAAGAGCTGTAATTAAGAGTATGGCCTCAGATACCAAACAGGAAGAGCTGTAATTAAGAGTATGGCCTCAGATACCAAAAAGGAACAGCTGTAATTAAGAGTATGACCTCAGATACCAAAAAGGAACAGCTGTAATTAAGAGTATGGCCTCAGATACCAAACAGGAAGAGCTGTAATTAAGAGTATGGCCTCAGATACCAAACAGGAAGAGCTGTAATTAAGAGTATGGCCTCAGATACCAAACAGGAAGAGCTGTAATTAAGAGTATGGCCTCAGATACCAAACAGGAAGAGCTGTAATTAAGAGTATGGCCTCAGATACCAAACAGGAAGAGCTGTAATTAAGAGTATGGCCTCAGATACCAAACAGGAAGAGCTGTAATTAAGAGTATGGCCTCAGATACCAAACAGGAAGAGCTGTAATTAAGAGTATGGCCTCAGATACCAAACAGGAAGAGCTGTAATTAAGAGTATGGCCTCAGATACAAAACAGGAAGAGCTGTAATTAAGAGTATGACCTCAGATACCAAAAAGGAACAGCTGTAATTAAGAGTATGACCTCAGATACAAAACAGGAAGAGCTGTAATTAAGAGTATGGCCTCAGATACCAAACAGGAAGAGCTGTAATTAAGAGTATGGCCTCAGATACCAAACAGGAAGAGCTGTAATTAAGAGTATGGCCTCAGATACCAAACAGGAAGAGCTGTAATTAAGAGTATGGCCTCAGATACCAAACAGGAAGAGCTGTAATTAAGAGTATGGCCTCAGATACCAAACAGGAAGAGCTGTAATTAAGAGTATGACCTCAGATACCAAAAAAGAAGAGCTGTAATTAAGA
>NC_091390.1:11254226-11301726 GCF_038502225.1 Cherax quadricarinatus
TTACAACCTGGGTCACAACACAGGAGCACTCTAGCAGCTAGACTACAACCTGGGTCGCAACACAGGAGCACTCTAGCAGCTGGACTACAACCAGGGTCACAACACAGGAGCACTCTAGCAGCTGGACTACAACCAGGGTCACAACACAGCACTCTAGCAGCTGGACTACAACCTGGGTCACAACACAGGAGCTCTCTAGCAGCTGGACTACAACCAGGGTCACAACACAGGAGCACTCTAGCAGCTGGACTACAACCAGGGTCACAACATAGGAGCACTCTAGCAGGACTACAACCAGGGTCACAACATAGGAGCACTCTAGCAGCTGGACTACAACCAGAGTCACAACACAGGAGCACTCTAGCAGCTGGACTACAACCAGGGTCACAACACAGGAGCACTCTAGCAGCTGGACTACAACCTGGGTCACAACATAGGAGCACTCTAGCGGCTGGACTACAACCAGGGTCACAACACAGCCAGGAGCACTCTAGCTCTTGGGCCACAACTCAGCCAGGAGCACTCTAGCTCTTGGGCCACAACACAGCCAGGAGCACTCTAGCTCTTGGGCCACAACACACGCTGTCTCCAAGACGTATTAGCCAGCATCACTGGCGTCTTATTAAGAAAATAATATGCTTGCCGTAGCTGCCTCGGCGAGCTCCAATAACCTGATGGATCACACTGTGGCTGGGCGCAGTTTACAGGTTAGTGGCGGCTCCTGTCAGCCTGGCAACGGAGGAGTGAAACAAAGAATTTTGGCGAGTGCAGGAATTCTTGACTCTCATTTGCTTTTGTCTGTCGCTGTCTGTCTGTCTGTGTCTGTCTGTGTCTGTCTGTGTGTGTGTCTGCCTGTGTTTCTGTGTCTGTCTGCCTGTACTCACCTATTTGTACTCACCTATTTGTGGTTGCAGGGGTCGATTCACAGCTCCTGGCCCCGCCTCTTCGCTGATTGCTACTAGGTCCTCTCTCTCCCTGCCCCATGAGCTCTATCATACCTCGCCTTAAAACTATGTATGGTTCCTGCCTCCACTACATCGCTTTCTAGGCTATTCCATGTCCTGACTACTCTATGACTGAAGAAATACTTCCTAACATCCCTTTGATTCATCTGAGTCTTCAACTTCCAATTGTGACCTCTTGTGTCTGTGTCCCATCTCTGGAACATCCTGTCTTTGTCCACCTCGTCTATTCCGCGCAGTATTTTATATGTCGTTATCATGTCTTCCCTGACCCTCCTGTCCTCCAGTGTCGTCAGGCCGATTTCCCTCAACCTTTCTTCATAGGACAATCCCCGTAGCTCTGGGACTAGTCTTGTTGCAAACCTTTGCACTTTCTCTAATTTCTTGACGTGCTTGTCTAGGTGTGGATTCCAAACTGGTGCTGCATACTCCAGTATGGGCCTGACGTAGATGGTATACAGAGTCTTAAACGAATCCTTACTGAGGTATCGGAACGCTATCCGTAGGTTTGCCAGGCGCCCGTATGCTGCAGCAGTTATCTGATTGATGTGCGCCTCAGGAGATATGCTCGGTGTTATACTCACCCCCAGATCTTTTTCCTTGAGTGAGGTTTGCAGTCTTTGGCCATCTAAACTATATTGTGTCTGCGGTCTTCTTTTCCCTTCCCCAATCTTCATGACTTTGCATTTGGCAGGGTTAAATTCAAGGAGCCAGGTGCTGGACCAGGCTTGTAGCCTGTCCAGGTCTCTTTGTAGTCCTGCCTGATCCTCGTCCGATTTGATTCTTCTCATTAACTTCACATCATCTGCAAACAAGGACACTTTTGAGTCTATCCCTTCCGTTATGTCGTTCACATATACCAAGAACAGCACAGGTCCTAGGACTGACCCCTGTGGAACCCCGCTTGTCACAGGCGCCCACTCTGACACCTCGTCGCGTACCATGACTCGTTGTTGCCTCCCTGTCAGATATTCTCTGATCCATTGCAGTGCCTTTCCTGTTATGTGTGCCTGGTCCTCTAGCTTTTGCAGTAACCTCTTGTGAGGAACTGTGTCGAAGGCCTTCTTGCAGTCCAAAAATATGCAGTCGATCCACCCCTCTCTCTCTTGTCTTACTTCTATCACCTTGTCATAAAACTCTAGTAGGTTTGTGACACAGGATTTTCCTTCCCTGAAACCGTGCTGGTTGTCAATTATACACTTGTTTCTTTCCAGGTGCCCCACCACTCTCCTCCTGATGATCTTCTCCATGACCTTGCATACTATACACGTTAGTGATACAGGTCTGTAGTTTAGTGCCTCATGTCTGTCTCCCTTTTTAAAAATTGGGACTACATTTGCCATTTTCCATACCTCAGGGAGTTGCCCAGTTTCAAATGATGTGTTGAAGATCTTTGTTAATGGCTCACACAATATCTCTGCTCCCTCTTTAAGGACCCATGGAGAGATGTTGTCTGGTCCCACCGCCTTTGAGGTGTCAAGTTCGCATAGCAGCTTCTTCACCTCCTCCTTGGTTATATGTACCTCATCCAGCACTTGCTGGTGTGCCCCCCTGTTCTGATTTCCTGGAGTCCTACTGGTTTCCACTGTAAATACCTCTTTAAATCTTGTGTTGAGCTCCTGACAAACCTCTCGGTCGTTTCTTGTGAATTCCCCATCACCCTTCCTCAGTCTGATTACCGGGTCCTTGACTGTTGTTTTCCTCCTGATGTGGCTGTACAACTGCTTCGGGTCAGTCTTTACTTTTGATGCTATGTCATTTTCATATTGTCTCTGAGCCTCCCTTCTTATCTGTGCATATTCGTTTCTGGCTCTTCGGCTGATTTCTTTATTTTCCTGAGTTCTCTGTCTTCTGTACCTTTTCCATTCTCTAGTACACCTAGTTTTTGCCTCCCTACACCTTTGGGTGAACCAAGGACTCGTTCTGTTCTTCCCATTATTTCTGTTTCCCTTGGGAACAAACCTCTCCTCTGCCTCCTTGCATTTTGTTGCTACATAGTCCATCATTTCTTGTACTGGTTTTCCTGTCAGTTCCCTCTCCCACTGAATGTCTTGAAGGAAGTTCCTCATGCCTGAGTAGTTCCCCCTTTTGTAGTTTGGTTTTTCCCAGCCTATTCCTGCTACTCTCTCCACTTGGAGCTCAACTATGTAGTCGAAGCACAGAACCACATGATCACTAGCTCCCAGGGGCCTTTCATACATGATACCCTCGATGTCCGAACTACTCATGGTGAATACAAGGTCCAACCTTGCTGGTTCATCCTCTCCTCTCTCTCTGGTAGTGTCTCTAACATGTTGATGCATGAGGTTTTGCAGTACCACATCCATCATCTTGGCTCTCCATGTTTCGGGACCCCCATGGGGCTCCAGGTTTTCCCAGTCAATCTCCTTGTGATTGAAATCACCCATAACTAGTAACTTTGCTCCCCCCATGTGTGCTCTCCTGGCCACCTCGGCTAGTGTGTCGATCATTGCTCCTGTGTGTCTGTCTGTCTGTGTGTCTGTCTGTGTGTCTGTCTGTCTGCCTGTGTGTCTGTCTGTCTGCCTGTGTGTCTGTCTGTCTCTGTCTGCCTGTGTGTCTGTGTCTGTCTGCCTGTGTGTCTGTCTGTCTGTGTCTGCCTGTGTGTCTGTCTGTCTGCCTGTGTGTCTGTCTGTCTGTGTCTGCCTGTGTGTCTGCCTGTGTGTCTGTCTGTCTGTCTGCCTGTGTGTCTGTGTCTGCCTGTGTGTCTGTCTGTCTGTCTGTCTGTCTGTCTGCCTGTGTGTCTGCCTGTGTGTCTGCCTGTCTTTGTCTGCCTGTGTGTCTGTCTGTGTCTGCCTGTGTGTCTGCCTGTCTGTTTGCCTGTGTGTCTGCCTGTGTGTCTGCCTGTCTGTTTGCCTGTGTGTCTGCCTGTGTGTCTGCCTGTGTGTCTGCCTGTCTTTGTCTGCCTGTGTGTCTGTCTGTCTGTCTGTGTCTGCCTGTGTGTCTGCCTGTGTGTCTGCCTGTCTGTTTGCCTGTGTGTCTGCCTGTGTGTCTGCCTGTCTGTTTGCCTGTGTGTCTGCCTGTGTGTCTGCCTGTGTGTCTGCCTGTCTTTGTCTGCCTGTGTGTCTGTCTGTCTGTGTCTGCCTGTGTGTCTGCCTGTGTGTCTGCCTGTGTGTCTGCCTGTGTGTCTGCCTGTGTGTCTGCCTGTGTGTCTGCCTGTGTGTCTGCCTGTCTTTGTCTGCCTGTGTGTCTGTCTGTCTGTGTCTGCCTGTGTGTCTGCCTGTGTGTCTGCCTGTGTGTCTGTCTGTTTCTCTCCAGATAGTTTATTAACTTGAGTCATCTGCCGTGGGTTCTGTTGCTCTCCGAGATGATTTAGTTTCTCGTGGGTTTAAAGCGAACTCTGCATAATGACCGGCTCAACTACTATCTTCTTTCAAGAGAGGTGTATAAATGCTAGTGAAGGGCTCTTGATCCAAGGACTTCGAGCGTTCTCTTAAACCCGATTGTGCATTTCATAGGCCTTTTGTAATAATTTTAGTCCTAGAGCCTCATTATATACAATTTATTTTTGCTGCAGAGTAATCCTAGACAGGTAACAGTATTATGAATAAACTTTGAGCTCTGTACCTGAATGTTCGGTAAAAGGAATAGTGCAGAATGCGGCATAAATTTTTAACCGAGTTAAGTGTTATCCCTGAACATTTGATGTGAATTTGAAGAGTCGGTCGTATTTTATATATTGATTTCCATAAGAAATTTGAGATTAATTTCCATGTGATGACTTGTGAACGCAGTTTCCGTTTTCATTTAAAACTTCAAAGTTAATAATTAACTGCATTACCAATTTATGCCACACACTGCACTATTCCAATAGCATTTTTATTTATATAAAAAAACGAATAAAACATGTGCAACACCTGTTTAAGATTGAATAAAAATCCAATTAAAATACCCAGGCAGGTGTTTCACATAAGAGTGAACAAAACATGTGCAACACCTAGGTATCTCTACGGAGACACAGGGAACTAGGTGTATGCAATTCCGGAATGTTGTCTTAGGTAACAGTGACCAAAATACGTACAGTGGACCCCCGCATAACGATTACCTCCGAATGCGACCAATTATGTAAGTGTATTTATGTAAGTGCGTTTGTACGTGTATGTTTGGGGGTCTGAAATGGACTAATATACTTCACAATATTCCTTATGGGAACAAATTCGGTCAGTACTGGCACCTGAACATACTTCTGGAGAGAAAAAAATATCGTTAACCGGGGGTCCACTGTACTTCTGGTTTGCTCATGGCTCCTGTGTTTTTCCAATGGGAATAATTTGCATCGTCTGCCTCTTGCATTTAAGTGATTTCTGTGTGTGTGCAACATTTACACATTAATATTGTGGAAGCATTTCGCCAGCTAGTGGCTTCTTCAGTCCATTACAGAGAAAAACGGTAGAGGAGGAGGAGATGAGTTATTCAGTCCCTCGGCCATGAACACTGATGGACTGAACACATCGACACCATTTGAGGGACTGATTACCTCTAACTCCTTATTCTCCACCTTCTCTGTAATAGACTAAAGAAGCCACTGGCTGGAGCAATATAGATTCCTAAATGTTGTACAGGTGACTCATTATTAACCATACCCCGGCTGGGATTGAACCCGCGGTCATAGAGTCTCAAAACTCCAGACCGTCGTGTTAGCCACTAGACCAGCTAGCCACAATAAGATTCGTCCAACTAGGTATATTTCTACACCATAGGAAGGTTAGCACAGGCCACCACTGTGACCACAAATGCAAGTTTTTACAGACGAATCTCCAGCTAGCGTGGCCGTGACGAACTCTAGCTCAAGTCCCTTCACTGCCGTCAACATGACTCACGAAATCGTAATGACACGATTGCAAACAAACCATACCCCCGGCCGGGATTGAACCCGCGGTCATAGAGTCTCAAAACTCCAGCCCGTCGCGTTAGCCACGGGCTGGTCTAGCTGGTCTAGTGGCTAACGCGACGGGCTGGAGTTTTGAGACTCTCTGACTGCGGGTTCAATCCCGGCCGGGGTATGGTTTGTTTGCAATCGTGTCATTACGATTTCGTGAGTCGTCTCATTATTTCTCCAAAGTCCTTCATTTTAGTTTCTCTCTCTCTATGGAGTACTTAATATTACCTAAATATTCCTCTCAGATGTTGTATATCCTCAAGTTACCCAGAAGAAACTAAATCTTTCCTCACCGAGCAAATTTTCTGTGGTTCACTCGAAGATTTGACTTATATTTTCTTGGAGATTCACTGTTAAGATTTCGTTCGGATTTTTAACCCCGGAGGGTTAGCCACCCAGGATAACCCAAGAAAGTCAGTGCGTCATCGAGGACTGTCTAACTTATTTCCATTGTGGTCCTTAATCTTGTCCCCCAGGATGCCACCCACACCAGTCGACTAACACCCAGGTACCTATTTGCTGCTAGGTGAACAGGACAACAGGTGTAAGGAAACGTGTCGAAATGTTTCCACCCGCCGGGAATCGAACCCGGGCCCTCCGTACGTGTAGCGGGAGCTTTAGCCACCAGGCCTCCGGGCCAGATTCTAGCGACGTCTGCAGAGGATGCTGTCTCACGATTTGTTTCTCTGTCGGATTTCAAGACGTGGAAAAGATTGTAGATGAATGGTTCACAGAACCGACACGTTGATAAATTAGACACATGTGCAACTCTTGGGTTACCTGGAGGTTATTCCGGGGATCAACGCCCCCGCGGCCCGGTCCACGACCAGGCCTCCCGATGGATCAGGGCCTGATCAACTAGGCTGTTACTGCTGGCCGCACGCAGTCCAACGTACGAGCCACAGCCCGGCTGATCCGGCACTGACTTTAGGTATCTGTCCAGCTCTCTCTTGAAGGCAGCCAGGGGTTTATTGGCAATTCCCCTAATGCTTGATGGGAGGCTGTTGAACAGTCTTGGGCCCCGGACACTTATGGTGTTTTCTCTTAGTGTACCAATGGCGCCCCTACTTTTTATTGGCGGCATTTTGCATCGCCTGCCCACGTGCCACACAGTGGCTTCATCAGTCCATACACAGGAGAAGCTTGAAGAACAGGAGGAGAATGAGGTAATCGACTCAAGGTTGAGGGACTGATTACCTCATTCTCCTCGTGTTCTTCAAGTTTTTCCTGTGTATGGACTGATGAAGCCACTGTGTGGCGAAACGTTTCCTTAATAAAGATACCCAAGAGTTGCACATGTGTCTAATTTATCAACGTGGAAAAGAATGGGGGCGATTACTGTGCCTTGGGAACCAGAGATTTTCTTTGCATCAGGTTCCATAACTTCGTTTACCATTACTCTGTTGTGTACGAATGGTATATATGTCCTGGAATTTGTATTGATAAAGCCACTGGATGGCGAAACGTCTACAATAAAGATACCCAGATGTTGCACATGTGTCTTAATCTCATCTTGTCGGTATTATATACCATTCGTACACAACTTGTCAGACACTGCAACATCATGGAATCTTAATTCTGAGGACATGTACATAACCTTCACGACTACGACAACTACTTCTACAACTAACCCATCTCTTTGGGAAGGACCTACTTCCACTGGGGAATCCCGCCTACCAGTGAATATGCCTTCGTCTGCTACACCTGACGTTACTATATAAGCGTCAGGATTCTTTCTTCTGCTTCAGAATCTCCACGACTATGGTGCTCTTCGCACCTACTGCTAGGTTGAGTGACTGATTACCTCATCTTCTGTACATAGTTCTACTGTCTTCAAGTTATGTCCTGGAATTTGTATTGATAAAGCCACTGGATGGCGAAACGTCTACAATAAAGATACCCAGATGTTGCACATGTGTCTTATTCTCATCTCATCTCACCATTACTCTGTGTATTATATCTGTTGACAAGCTAAAACTCAAATTGCCCGCCTTTTCAATTATTGATTTTGATGGTATTTTGAACGTTATTATACAATGATCTCACTGAATACAGTGGAAAGTTGAACATCAAAATGATATACAATACCGACAGATTGGTAGGTAAGACACATAGGCAACAGTTAGGCAACTTTATTCCGAAACGTTTCGCCTACACAGTAGGCTTCTTCAGTCGAATACAGAAAGTAGGCAGGAACAGTAGAGATGTGAAGACGATGTAATTAGTCCATCACCCTTGTAGTCTGCAATAGTATACATCCAGTCCATCCCAGAGAACGTCACAATGGTCCGATAGTTGTGAGAGGTAGTTAGCGTCATTCTCCAAGTCCATGTTGCCCAGCGTTTAGCATCCCTCGTAGTGGATCAGGGTCTTATCAACCAGGCTGTTACTGCTGGACGTACGCAAACTGACGTACGAGCCACAGCCCGGTTGGTCAGGTACTGACTTCAGGTGCCTGTCCAGTGCTTCTTGAAGACAGCCAGGGGTCTATAGGTAATCCCCCTGCCGGGAGGCAGTTCAACAGTCTTGGGCCCCGGACTATAGTTTTATGCTATAGCTTTGCTACCACTTTTGTGGAGTAGAGCTATATTTCTTGATTTTAGCGGCTGAAGCTTGACCTTCATGTTAGAGCTCCCTCTCCATAGAATATTTAAGACACGTTTAAGGAGCTTCTTGCAATCGCTGACCATAGAGCTGCACGAGTCTGGGCCTGTGGCAGAGTGTATGTGTCGTGAGGGTTCGAAAGGAGATATGATGGTTGAAGATAAACACACTTGTGGATGGTAACGCTATATATTGTCAGACTGTGGTAAGGAAGGGCCCAGCCTGCCTGTTACTGCCTGTTGTAGGTCTCTGCGAGGACTGAGAAAGTTACAGAGGTACTCACGTACACATGCGCATCCCGTGACGTCACACAGTGGCTAGGCCTAGTAGGGATCTTCTGTATAAAACACATGGATGGTACTATGATACTCAGCTAAGCTATACAACACATGTAAGGGGGATCAGCAACTATGCTGACATATGGGCATATTGTCATTGACCTTAACACAGCCGAGTGGTACTAGGGTTATATTGGAAATTTTCCAGATATTGGCAAAGTACCTGGAGTTTACCTGGAGAGAGTCTAGTTCTTGCAAAAAATCATTCTGATTATCGCTTTAATTCTGATTAACGCCTTAATGAACACAGTCATTATGAGATTTCAGTATTTCGTTCATTTCTTTGCTGTCGTCTGTATAATTTCCATACTGGACTGGATGTAGTTTTTGCTCTGGAGATTATTTAGGAGAACAATTTTGTCCTCATTATCAGCAATACTTTTTGCTACCTCAGTATATCTTGCACACTGCATGATTCCCTCAATTTTCTCATTTCAGATAATCTGGCTCATGAGAACATAAGAAGGAACACTGCAAAAGCCCTACTGGCCCATGTGAGGCAGGTTCAGATCCCCCACCGGCCCAAGCCAATATCCCTACATAGTCAGGTCAGGTCAGTTCACATTCACTTACAGAGCACGGCATCTGATCCAGTAGCACAAGCTAGTCAGGTCCTTTCAGATGTTCTGTATACTTCGTCACATGGTGAAAGTTATGGTGGAGGCTCCTTCATCGTTCTCTAAACCCGCACTGTCTATTCAGCTAGAGTGAAACCCTTTAAACCCGTGAGGGTCAGTCAACACAAGGAGTGGAGGAGAGTTGACCTTCCATCAGTGAGTCAACACAAGCAGTGGAGGAGAGTTGACCTTCCATCAGTGAGTCAGTCAACACAAGGAGTGGAGGAGAGTTGACCTTCCATCAGTGAGTCAGTCAACACAAGGAGTGGAGGAGAGTTGACCTTCCATCAGTGAGTCAACACAAGCAGTGGAGGAGAGTTGACCTTCCATCAGTGAGTCAGTCAACACAAGGAGTGGAGGAGAGTTGACCTTCCATCAGTGAGTCAGTCAACACAAGGAGTGGAGGAGAGTTGACCTTCCATCAGTGAGTCCCTACTTAAACAAGATGGGTCCTACACAGATGACAGCAAGGAAATGAGTGAGCTACTCAAGTCCCAATATGACTCAGTTTTTAGCAAGCCGCTAACCAGACTGCGAGTCGAAGATCAAAATGAATTTTTTATGAGAGAGCCACAAAATTTGGTTAACACAAGCCTATCCGATGTTATCCTGACGCCAAATGACTTCGAACAGGCGATAAATGACATGCCCATGCACTCTGCTCATGGAACTCCGTGTTCATCAAGAACTGCAAGAAGCCCCTATCACGAGCCTTTTCCATCCTATGGAGAGGGAGCATGGACGGGGGTCGTCCCACAGTTACTAAAAACAACAGACATAGCCCCACTCCACAAAGGGGGCAGTAAAGCAACAGCAAAGAACTACAGACCAACAGCACTAACATCCCATATCATAAAAATCTTTGAAAGGGTCCTAAGAAGCAAGATCACCACCCATCTAGAAACCCATCAGTTACACAACCCAGGGCAACATGGGTTTAGAACAGGTCGCTCCTGTCTGTCTCAACTACTGGATCACTACGACAAGGTCCTAAATGCACTAGAAGATAAAAAGAATGCAGATGTAATATATACAGACTTTGCAAAAGCCTTCGACAAGTGTGACCATGGCGTAATAGCGCACAAAATGCGTGCTAAAGGAATAACAGGAAAAGTCGGTCGATGGATCTATAATTTCCTCACTAACAGAACACAGAGAGTAGTCGTCAACAGAGTAAAGTCCGAGGCAGCTACGGTGAAAAGCTCTGTTCCACAAGGCACAGTACTCGCTCCCATCTTGTTCCTCATCCTCATATCCGACATAGACAAGGATGTCAGCCACAGCACCGTGTCTTCCTTTGCAGATGACACCCGAATCTGCATGACAGTGTCTTCCATTGCAGACACTGCAAGGCTCCAGGCGGACATCAACCAAATCTTTCAGTGGGCTGCAGAAAACAATATGAAGTTCAACGATGAGAAATTTCAATTACTCAGATATGGTAAACACGAGGAAATTAAATCTTCATCAGAGTACAAAAAAATTCTGGCCACAAAATAGAGCGAAACACCAACGTCAAAGACCTGGGAGTGATCATGTCGGAGGATCTCACCTTCAAGGACCATAACATTGTATCAATCGCATCTGCTAGAAAAATGACAGGATGGATAATGAGAACCTTCAAAACTAGGGAGGCCAAGCCCATGATGGCACTCTTCAGGTCACTTGTTCTATCTAGGCTGGAATATTGCTGCACACTAACAGCACCTTTCAAGGCAGGTGAAATTGCTGACCTAGAAAATGTACAGAGAACTTTCACGGCGCACATAACGGAGATAAAACACCTCAATTACGGGGAGCGCTTGAGGTTCCTAAAACTGAATTCCCTGGAACGCAGGCGGGAGAGATACATGATTATATACACCTGGAAAATCCTAGAGGGACTAGTACCGAACTTGCACACGAAAATCACTCACTACGAAAGCAAAAGACTTGGCAGACGATGCAACATACCCCCAATGAAAAGCAGGGGTGTCACTAGCACGTTAAGAGACTATACAATAAGTGTCAGGGGCCCGAGACTGTTCAACTGCCTCCCAGCATACATAAGGGGGATTACCAACAGACCCCTGGCAGTCTTCAAGCTGGCACTGGACAAGCACCTAAAGTCGGTTCCTGACCAGCCGGGCTGTGGCTCGTACGTTAGTTTGCTTGCAGCCAGCAGCAACAACTTGGTTGATCAGGCTCTGATCCACCAGGAGGCCTGGTCACAGACCGGGCCGCGGGGGCGTTGACCCCCGGAACTCTCTCCAGGTAAACTCCAGGTAAACACAGGGAGTGGAGGAGCGTTGACCTTCCATCAGTGAGTCAGTCAACACAAGGAGTGGAGGAGCGTTGACCTTCCATCAGTGAGTCAGTCAACACAAGGAGTGGAGGAGCGTTGACCTTCCATCAGTGAGTCAGTCAACACAAGGAGTGGAGGAGCGTTGACCTTCCATCAGTGAGTCAGTCAACACAAGCAGTGGAGGAAGGTTGACCTTCCATCAGTGAATTAGTCAACACAGGGAGTGGAGGAGAGTTGACCTTCCATCAGTGAGTCAGTCAACACAAGGAGTGGAGGAGCGTTGACCTTCCATCAGTGAGTCAGTCAACACAAGGAGTGGAGGAAGGTTGACCTTCCATCAGTGAGTCAGTCAACACAGGGAGTGGAGGAGCATTGACCTTCCATCAGTGAGTCAGTCAACACAGGCAGTGAAGGAGAGTTGACCTTCCATCAGTGAGTCAGTCAACACAGGCAGTGGAGGAGGTTGAGGTTCTATCTTCCATACGTTCCACAGATACTGATCTATCACTTTCCTATCCATAAAATAATCTAACATAATAATCAAACAATAATTACATTAATTACCTTCAGGTCTCACCTGCTCCTCGTAAACACAAGACGAAAATGAATATTTAAGATAATATTGAAAACATTTAATATAACTTCCTGTCAGTCACTAATACTGACTGATGAGCAGTTCAGTCTCTCAGTAATAACTACCTGGCATAATTAGTCACAGTTATTAGTCACGCTAAATGAACTTACCAAAATGCAAATAATTTTTAATTGCTTTTCCTGGAACAAAGAAGAAATAATTTTTTCCTTGCTGCAATTTGCAACAATATTAAGAATAATTCATTGTTATTCTTGTTATTGTTAACTTAGCAAAGTTTGTTACTGAAATTTGTTAATTGTGATACAAGAATTTCGGTGAAAAATTGATATCCGGCTCATCAATAATTAACGTTTTGAATGGATGTAATAACTATAATTGTTAAAGGGGTGGACCGGTTAGCCAGTGGAAGGTCTTGGTCAGGTGACCAAAAGTTCCATCTGTGGGTTATCATGTCTGAGATTCTCATCTGAGAACACTTGTCCTGTTTCCTGACATCTTACTTAATCTCAGTATTCTTGGATTACTGTTTCCCTGCTTGGGTTAGTGACTGTGTTAACACAATCACTATAGTCAGCATGAGTTAACTCATGCTGACTGTAGTGATTGTGTGACATAATGATGGCTGAAGTGATTGTTAACCCATGATTGTAGCGAGCGTGTTGGTCCATGCTGACTATTGTGTTGGTCCATGCTGGCTATTGTGTTGGTCCATGCTGGCTATTGTGTTGGCTCATGCTGACTATTGTGTTGGTCCATGCTGACTATTGTGTTGGTCCATGCTGACTATTGTGTTGGTCCATGCTGACTATTGTGTTGGTCCATGCTGGCTATTGTGTTGGCTCATGCTGACTATTGTGTTGGCTCATGCTGACTATTGTGTTGGCTCATGCTGACTATTGTGTTGGCTCATGCTGACTATTGTGTTGGCTCATGCTGACTATTGTGTTGGCTCATGCTGACTATTGTGTTGGCTCATGCTGACTATTGTGTTGGCTCATGCTGACTATTGTGTTGGTCCATGCTGACTACTGTGTTGGTCCATGCTGACTATTGTGTTGGTCCATGCTGACTAATGTGTTGGCTCATGCTGACTATTGTGTTGGCTCATGCTGACTATTGTGTTGGTCCATGCTGACTGTATTGTGTTGGTCCATGCTGACTATTGTGTTGGCTCATGCTGACTGTTGTGTTGGTCCATGCTGGCTATTGTGTTGGTCCATGCTGACTATTGTGTTGGCTCATGCTGACTATTGTGTTGGTCCATGCTGACTATTGTGTTGGTCCATGCTGACTATTGTGTTGGTCCATGCTGACTATTGTGTTGGCTCATGCTGACTATTGTGTTGGCTCATGCTGACTATTGTGTTGGTCCATGCTGACTGTATTGTGTTGGTCCATGCTGACTATTGTGTTGGCTCATGCTGACTATTGTGTTGGTCCATGCTGACTATTGTGTTGGTCCATGCTGACTATTGTGTTGGTCCATGCTGACTATTGTGTTGGCTCATGCTGACTATTGTGTTGGTCCATGCTGACTGCATTGTGTTGGTCCATGCTGACTATTGTGTTGGCTCATGCTGACTATTGTGTTGGTCCATGCTGACTATTGCGTTGGCTCATGATGACTATTGTGTTGGCTCATGCTGACTATTGTCTTGGCTCATGCTGACTATTGTGTTGGCTCATGCTGACTATTGTGTTGGCTCATGCTGACTATTGTGTTGGCTCATGCTGACTATTGTGTTGGTCCATGCTGACTGTTGTGTTGGTCCATGCTGACTATTGTGTTGGCTCATGCTGACTATTGTGTTGGCTCATGCTGACTATTGTGTTGGTCCATGCTGACTATTGTGTTGGTCCATGCTGACTATTGTGTTGGTCCATGCTGGCTATTGTGTTGGCCCATGCTGACTATTGTGTTAGTTCATGCTGACTATTGTGTTGGTCCATGCTGACTATTGTGTTGGTCCATGCTGACTGTATTGTGTTGGTCCATGCTGCCTATTGTGTTGGCTCATGCTGACTATTGTGTTGGTCCATGCTGACTATTGTGTTGGCTCATGCTGACTATTGTGTTGGTTCATGCTGACTAATGTGTTGGTCCATGCTGACTATTGTGTTGGTCCATGCTGACTGTATTGTGTTGGTCCATGCTGCCTATTGTGTTGGCTCATGCTGACTTTTGTGTTGGTCCATGCTGACTATTGTGTTGGCTCATGCTGACTATTGTGTTGGCTCATGCTGACTATTGTGTTGGCTCATGCTGACTATTGTGTTGGTCCATGCTGACTATTGTGTTGGTCCATGCTGACTATTGTGTTGGCTCATGCTGACTATTGTGTTGGCTCATGCTGACTATTGTGTTGGTTCATGCTGACTATTGTGTTGGTCCATGCTGACTATTGTGTTGGTCCATGCTGACTGTATTGTGTTGGTCCATGCTGCCTATTGTGTTGGCTCATGCTGACTATTGTGTTGGTCCATGCTGACTATTGTGTTGGCTCATGCTGACTATTGTGTTGGCTCATGCTGACTATTGTGTTGGTCCATGCTGACTATTGTGTTGGCTCATGCTGACTATTGTGTTGGCTCATGCTGACTATTGTGTTGGCTCATGCTGACTATTGTGTTGGCTCATGCTGACTATTGTGTTGGTCCATGCTGACTATTGTGTTGGCTCATGCTGACTATTGTGTTGGTCCATGCTGACTGTATTGTCTTGGTCCATGCTGACTATTGTGTTGGTCCATGCTGACTATTGTGTTGGTCCATGCTGACTATTGTGTTGGCTCATGCTGACTATTGTGTTGGTCCATGCTGACTATTGTGTTGGCTCATGCTGACTATTGTGTTGGTCCATGCTGACTATTGTGTTGGCTCATGCTGACTATTGTGTTGGTCCATGCTGACTGTATTGTGTTGGTCCATGCTGACTATTGTGTTGGCTCATGCTGACTATTGTGTTGGTCCATGCTGACTATTGTGTTGGTCCATGCTGACTATTGTGTTGGTCCATGCTGACTATTGTGTTGGCTCATGCTGACTATTGTGTTGGTCCATGCTGACTGTTGTGTTGGTCCATGCTGACTGTATTGTGTTGGTCCATGCTGACTGTATTGTGTTGGTCCATGCTGACTGTATTGTGTTGGTCCATGCTGACTGTACTGTGTTGGTCCATGCTGACTGTATTATGTTGGTCCATGCTGACTGTACTGTGTTGGTCCATGCTGATTGTATTGTGTTGGTCCATGCTGACTGTATTGTGTTGGTCCATGCTGACTGTATTGTGTTGGTCCATGCTGACTGTATTGTGTTGGTCCATGCTGACTGTATTGTGTTGGTCCATGCTGACTGTATTGTGTTGGTCCATGCAATTGTGACCCTGTGCTGACTGCAGCAACTGTGACCCTGTGCTGACTGTAGCAACTGTGACCCTGTGCTGACTGCAGCAACTGTGACCCTGTGCTGACTGTAGCAATTGTGACCCTGTGCTGACTGCAGCAACTGTGACCCTGTGCTGACTGCAGCAACTGTGACCCTGTGCTGACTGTAGCAACGGTGACCCTGTGCTGACTGCAGCAACTGTGACCCTGTGCTGACTGCAGCAACTGTGACCCTGTGCTGACTGCAGCAACTGTGACCCTATGCTGACTGCAGCAACTGTGACTGTGACCCTGTTCTGGCTGCCCTGACCCTGTTCTGACTGCAGCAACTGTGACCCTGTGCCTGCAACTGTCTGCTGACTGCAGCAACTGTGACCCTGTTCTGACTGCAGCAACTGTGACCCTGTGCTGACTGCAGCAACTGTGACCCTGTGCTGACTGTAGCAACTGTGACCCTGTGCTGACTGCAGCAACTGTGACCCTGTGCTGACTGCAGCAACTGTGACCCTGTGCTGACTGCAGCAACTGTGACCCTGTGCTGACTGCAGCAACTGTGACCCTGTGCTGACTGCAGCAACTGTGACCCTGTGCTGACTGGTAAGGGACAACGAACATATTCTTGACTGAATAAACTTGTTTGTTCTCTTTTAAACTGCAGAAAGTATTACCAGCAATTTAAAAAAATATATCAGTTTAGTGTTTTGGATATTTTAAATCATTAGTTTCATAAATCTTCAAGATTTCTTCAACCATAAACTCTGGGCTGCAAATACTCAAAATTCTCAAAAAAAAAAAACGATAGAAATACAGAAAGTTTAACTGTTATGTTGTGAATAATAATAATGTACATATGTTCAGTTTTTTTTTTTTTTTTTTTTTGGTCTTCTGTAAATTTTAAACTTATATTTTTTTGCAATAGTTTAAGTTCATGTTTTAGTTTTATATCTGAAGAACTTTTTAATTAATTTTTACCATCGCCAGTAACTATCATTAAGTGTATTAAATTCTGTATTGTTGATGCGAAATTTGTGTTTAATGTCGCGTTTACACTCAGAAGTTTGGCATGGCGATGGGGAAACCTCTCACACCTGTTCTTAGCAATTTGTACGTGGAATATTTTGAAACATGACTGTTTAAGAAAATCCTTCCCTACAGAGCTGAGTGGTACAGGTATGTTGATATTTTGTCTAATAATATAGATATAACCCCCTTGTTATTAAATAATCTAACACATATATGTATTCACATCATGGAGTTAAAATTCTGTATTCCTTCACTGATTGTATTATTCGTCTCTTTTCATAGTCTCAGACATGAAAGTACACATGGTTACTGATACTTCCTGTGTATACTACACATGTACAATTATGCAGGTATGTTGTGAATGTGAACTCATCTGGATTTTACTTCTAATTGTATAATAGTTTATGCTGCTGTAGATTTTCCTTTCAGTTATATGGAAAAATGGTTGAGAATCCTTCCTCCATAACTAACGTGTGACGAAGGTGACAAATTCATGGGGCTACGAGGTAGTAAGATCTTGTATTACTTCCTTAAAAGTCCCAGAAAGAAACCTCGTAACTAGGTTGTTTGAATTTGTACGGGAGTAGTTCGGATTACAACCATACCTCGGGATACGAACTTAATTCGTTCCAGAAGGCTGTTCGAGTACCGAACGAATTTGTTCCCATAAGAAATAATATAAATTAGATTAATCCATTTCAGACCCTTAAAAATGCACTTACAAAAGCACTTTCATATATACACTTACACAAGTGTTCGAGTTTCGAGCTGTTTGTAACAGAAAGCGACCCTGCTACGAATTATAAAAAAAGACGGGATATCTTATCACAATGCAAAACAAAGTCGTAAGGGTTGACTCTGAGAATTAGTTCAAAGAATGAGTAGAAGAAATATTAAATGACCAACTATGAAAAGAAAAGAGAAATATGTTTAAATTCAAGAATAATACGAACCACAATTCACGTGGGATGTAATAACTGGGTTAACATTTGATGCTCCCAAGAGAGGTGTGTGGAGAAGGCAGAAACTTTAGCAAGTGTTAATCGAACGTGAAGATATAAGAACATAAGAACATAAGAAAGGAGGAACACTGCAGCAGGCCTGTTGGCCCATACTAGGCAGGTCCTTTACAATTCATCCCACTAACAAAACATTTGACCAACCCAATTTTCAATGCTCCCCAAGAAACCAAATGCCGGAATGAATGCTGTGAATGTGCAAGAAGGGTATATAATACCGACAAGATGAATTTAAGACACATGTGCAACATCTGGGTATCTTTATTGTAGACGTTTCGCCATCCAGTGGCTTTATCAATACAAATTCTAGGACATAACTTGACAGTAGGACTATATACAGAAGATGAGGTAATCAGTCCCTCAACCTAGGAGTAGGTGCAAAGAGCACCATAGTCGTGGAGATTCAGAATCTCCACGACTATGGTGCTCTTCGCACCTACTGCTAGGTTGAGGGACTGATTACCTCATCTTCTGTACATAGTTCTACTGTCTTCAAGTTATGTCCTAGAATTTGTATTGATAAAGCCACTGGAGGGCGAAACGTCTACAATAAAGATACCCAGATGTTGCACATGTGTCTTAATTTCACTGCTGTGAATGCTGAAGTAGAAGAGACATCTGTCGGTGCTGCAATAAGGCCAGAGCTCCAGGAGTAAATTATAACGTATAAAAATTGCTTTGGTGAAAGGTAATACTTACTATAAAATTAAGTGGATAAATAAGTATACGAGACATGAAGTGAGAAATGACAACTGTTTACTAGACAATGAATTGTTGGATAAAATGTTGATGGGTATCATGCAGGAAGTGCATGTCTTCTGAGATGAGACTGACATGCCATATCATTATTTAGTTGAAGATTCCGTAAGAGTAATTGGATAGCATATGAGAATGATGATAGTATGAAAGAGCAAAATGAAAGTGAATGAACTAAAGAACACAGGGAAAAATATAAACAGTCATTGGAAAAACAATGGGCTAGAGAGAGAACAAGAAAAAACAACCCATACCACGGGTGGGGTTAGAACCCGCGATCAGAGAGTCATAAAACTCCAGACCGACGCTTTAGCCACTGGACCAGCTGGTTACAATAAGATTCATCCAACGAGGTATATATATACACACCACTGGAAGGTTTGTTTGCAATCGTGAGTCATGTTGAGAGTACAAGCACCGAGGAGGTCGTAGAGGAATTTCGTAGATATAACAAATTAGTTCTAGTGGAGACAAAATCAGTGAGCAAATGTAGGTGGATGCAGGTAGAAAGAGGAATAATTGATGGTAGAAAACACAACAAGAGATTTCTACAATGTTGATACGACATACTGGAAGGAGAAAAAGTGCAGATAAACACAGGGGTTAAAACAAGTGGCGAGGGAAAGAGAAAGAAGAGATGTGGAGAGAATTGGTGAAAAATAATCAACGAATGTTCCTGAGAATAATAGTTTTAGGGAAATTAATTCAGAAAGACAGGAGATAAAATAGACTATACTGATAATAATGAAAGGGAGGAGATGATAGACTGGGGTAGTTAAGGGCGACGGAGATACTGGAAATGTGGAGAAAATATGTCGTTGAACTGTTTAATGTTAATGATGTTAGGTAAGACACATATGCAACAGTTAGGTATCTTTATTTCGAAACGTTTCGCCTACACAGTAGGCTTCTTCAGTCGAGTACAGAAAAGTTGATAGAAGCAGAAGATACTTGAAGACGATGTAATCAGTCCATCACCCTTAAAGTTTTGAGGTGGTCAGTCCCTCAGTCTGGAGAAGAGTATTGTTCCATAGTCTGAAACTCGACTGAAGAAGCCTACTGTGTAGGCGAAACGTTTCGAAATAAAGATACCTAACTGTTGCATATGTGTCTTACCTAACAACCTGTCGGTATTTTATACCATTTTAATGTTCAATGTTAATGATGCACAGAAGGTTATGGCAGCGTGCACTGGGAGGAAAAAATAACATCTCATAGTGGTAAGAGAAAGCCAGAGCTTAAAGTAGTGGAAGGGAGAGAGAATGAAAAAAAAGGGAAAGCAGCCAATGGGACAGATGGGTTAAAAGCTGAAATGTGAAAGCAGGTTGGGATATAGTATTTGAGTGATTGGTGTATCTGTTTAAAATATATATGAAAGAAGAGAAGGTACCTAAGGATTGCCACAGAGCAGGAAGTAGGATAACAGAGGAACAGGGAGTTAGTAAGGATAAAGGATGTATAGACCAGGTGTTTACATAGATGGAAATAAATGAACATTCATAAATAAAGGTAAAGAAAGTTTGTTGCATATGAAAGGGTAGCAAAAAACACGGAATGGGCGGGGATAGAACTCATGGCAACTACTCAAACCCAACCTGTTTCGCGGATTGTTAGCAACAGTTTTATTACGATTTTGTGAATCATGATACGTAGAGTGGATATTGAATAATATTACAAATGTTACCAATGGAACATGAGGTAAGTTGTGATGAATGGTTTGAAAAACCGACAAGTTGAAGATTGAGACACTTATGCAGCATATGGGAATCTTTATTCAGGAAACGTTTCTCCACACAGTGGCTTCATCGATGTCGACTTCAGGCTGAGGGACTGATTGCCTCATACTCCTCCTCTCCTTACGCCTTCCTCTTTGTATTGGACTGATGAAGCCACTGTGTGGCGAAACGTTTCCTGAATAAAGATTCCCATATGCTGCATAAGTGTCTCAATCTTCATGAGGTAAGTTACTGAAAACGGTAGTTTCTGTGTATATGGCTCAGGTTTGAGTATATAGGAGACCAGGAACAATTTTCCATTTAAAATAGTATCTTCTGCACTGCTTCTTTTTGTCTGTAGACTTATCCCACTTCTACTACGACTATCACTCCTCTACTACTATTTCTGCTTCTACCTTCTACCTTTCCTACTACTATTACTACTACCACTATTGCCTTACTCTATTTTTTCTGTCTTCTGTGACAAAAACTACTCCCCCTAGTTTCTACTATTACTATTTCTACTACTGCTTCTACTAGCTGCATTACCTCTACCACTCTCTTTCCCAACCCTGTCCCCCTGCAGCAGGCCTGTTGGCCCATGCTAGGCAGGTCCTTCACAATCCATCCCATTAACAATATTTGGCCAACCCAATTTTCAGTGCTACCCAAGCAATAAGCTTTGATAATTATATTTACTCATGAACAAGTCCCACTCAAATCCCAAAAGTCCCACTCAAATCCAAAAGCCCCACTCAAATCCAAAAGTCCCACTCAAATCCAAGAAGTCCCTCTCAAATCCAAAAAGTCCCACTCAAATCCAAAAAGTCCCACTCAAATCCAAAAAGTCCCACTCAAATCCAAAAAGTTCCACTCAAATCCAAAAGGTCCCACTCAAATCCAAAAAGTCCCACTCAAATCCAAAAAGTCCCACTCAAATCCAAAAAGTCCCACTCAAATCCAAAAAGTCCCACTCAAATCCAAAAAGTCCCACTCAAATCCAAAAAGTCCCACTCAAATCCAAAAAGTCCCACTCAAATCCAAAAAGTCCCACTCAAATCCAAAAAGTCCCACTCAAATCCAAAAAGTCCCACTCAAATCCAAAAAGTCCCACTCAAATCCAAAAAGTCCCACTCAAATCCAAATATATATACTGGCTTGTGATGTAGTTCAGCTGTGCTTTTGAGGTCGCTAAACACACCTAATCTAACCAATATGGTCACACCTTGCCTTGGAAAATAGCTGTCAGACATGCCTTTCGGCTTAAGTCTGAAGTCTTTTGTTCTTGACGGCGTCGGATCTCGGCTTCAGGTCAAAACACGTGGTGCACACCTCACTGTGGGGGATGCTTGAAGGCCCATATAAGCTCAAGGAGCAGCTAGAGAGAGATTCGAGCGGAGCTGCTGTTGGTGTGCCGGGCTCGGGAGAAGGCTGCTGGAGTCTCTGGGGGAGACTGTTGGAGACATTGAGCAGAGTACTGGCTTGGAGCAGTACTCATGCTGTGTAGGTCTTGGGACCTGTAGGTAGTGTGACTTAAGAACATAAGAAAGAAGGAACACTGCAGCAGGCCTGTTGGCCCATACTTAGTTCTTGTGGTGAACTGTCCTCTGAACTACATTGTAAGTTGTATCGTGTTTCGTCAGTTGATTGCATTCCCTGTCTCACTACTTATATGTACCATCACCATTTACCAAAACTCCTGTCCCCAAATATATTATTGTACAAGGACTTAATAATAAACTGTGTTTGGGTGGAATAGTAATATTCACTGTCCCCATTATTTGTTTTTTTATTCATTATTTTATTTCGAGTAATGAGAGGGTGAGTAGTGTGGTGGGTAGAGTAATGAGAGGGTGAGTAGTGTGGTGGGTAGAGTAATGAGAGGGTGAGTAGTGTGGTGGGTAGAGTAATGAGAGGGTGAGTAGTGTGGTGGGTAGAGTAATGAGAGGGTGAGTAGTGTGGTGGGTAGAGTAATGAGAGGGTGAGTAGTGTGGTGGGTAGAGTAATGAGTGGGTGAGTAGTGTGGTGGGTAGAGTAATGAGAGGGTGAGTAGTGTGGTGGGTAGAGTAATGAGAGGGTGAGTAGTGTGGTGGGTAGAGTAATGAGAGGGTGAGTAGTGTGGTGGGTAGAGTAATGAGAGGGTGAGTAGTGTGGTGGGTAGAGTAATGAGAGGGTGAGTAGTGTGGTGGGTAGAGTAATGAGAGGGTGAGTAGTGTGGTGGGTAGAGTAATGAGAGGGTGAGTAGTGTGGTGGGTAGAGCAATGAGAGGGTGAGTAGTGTGGTGGGTAGAGTAATGAGTGGGTGAGTAGTGTGGTGGGTAGAGTAATGAGTGGGTGAGTAGTGTGGTGGGTAGAGTAATGAGAGGGTGAGTAGTGTGGTGGGTAGAGTAATGAGAGGGTGAGTAGTGTGGTGGGTAGAGTAATGAGAGGGTGAGTAGTGTGGTGGGTAGAGTAATGAGAGGGTGAGTAGTGTGGTGGGTAGAGTAATGAGTGGGTGAGTAGTGTGGTGGGTAGAGTAATGAGAGGGTGAGTAGTGTGGTGGGTAGAGTAATGAGAGGGTGAGTAGTGTGGTGGGTAGAGTAATGAGAGGGTGAGTAGTGTGGTGGGTAGAGTAATGAGAGGGTGAGTAGTGTGGTGGGTAGAGTAATGAGTGGGTGAGTAGTGTGGTGGGTAGAGTAATGAGAGGGTGAGTAGTGTGGTGGGTAGAGTAATGAGAGGGTGAGTAGTGTGGTGGGTAGAGCAATGAGAGGGTGAGTAGTGTGGTGGGTAGAGTAATGAGTGGGTGAGTAGTGTGGTGGGTAGAGTAATGAGTGGGTGAGTAGTGTGGTGGGTAGAGTAATGAGAGGGTGAGTAGTGTGGTGGGTAGAGTAATGAGAGGGTGAGTAGTGTGGTGGGTAGAGTAATGAGAGGGTGAGTAGTGTGGTGGGTAGAGCAATGAGTGGGTGAGTAGTGTGGTGGGTAGAGTAATGAGAGGGTGAGTAGTGTGGTGGGTAGAGTAATGAGTGGGTGAGTAGTGTGGTGGGTAGAGTAATGAGAGGGTGAGTAGTGTGGTGGGTAGAGTAATGAGAGGGTGAGTAGTGTGGTGGGTAGAGTAATGAGAGGGTGAGTAGTGTGGTGGGTAGAGCAATGAGTGGGTGAGTAGTGTGGTGGGTAGAGTAATGAGAGGGTGAGTAGTGTGGTGGGTAGAGTAATGAGAGGGTGAGTAGTGTGGTGGGTAGAGTAATGAGAGGTGACGATGGAGTCACCAGTGAACTCACATTACCTCCGCTAATCACTCGACTCCTACCTCCTCTCCTGCCTATCTCCTACCTACTCCCTCCGATTACTCACATATTCCCCAACTATCCATACATTCCATTCGTCCTATACCCCCCCCCTACATGACAGGCACACTCATTCTGTTTGTCAGTGTTTTGTTTATGTGTGGGTTGTGTACAGTGGGCCATAGACTGACATGTACGTCACCATGGTCATTCTTGTTCACATTTAAGTGAATGTTATTGTGTTGTCGAGAGGCGTAGAATGATAGGAGAATAACTGATACAAAGTGGGAGATGTCACAGCTGTTGTTTATTGAGGATACATCTTTCAAAAGAATATGATGAGAGATGAGTATGTGTAATTGAAGTTTAAAAATGAGATAGGTGGGAGGGATTTTGATGAATGAATGGATTCAGATATTTGGGAGAGGACATGACGACAGATGGATACATGGACACTTAGGCGCGTAGTATAACAGGGGATAGAAGGTGGGTAGGTGGTGTGTTGTGGCATCTGTGTGAATATTGCTGTTTATTAATATCTCCATTCAAAGTAGGTGAAGTTGTAGATCTAGGGACCCTTCACTGGTGGCTAAAGCTTCCGCTTCACACACGGAGGGCCCGAGTTCGATTCCCGGCGGGTGGAAACATTTCGACACGTTTCCTTACACTTGTTGTCCTGTTCACCTAGCAGTAAATAGGTACCTGGGTGTTAGTCGACTGGTGTGGGTCGCATCCTGGGGGACAAGATTAAGGACCCCAATGGAAACAAGTTAGACAGTCCTCTATGACGCACTGACTTTCTTGGGTTATCCTGGGTGGCTAACCCTCCGGGGTTAAAAATCCGAACGAAATCTTATCTTATCTTATCTTATCTTAACAAATAACTTAACTACTGGGAACGCTTGGAAGCACTTTACTTGTGCTCACTGGAATGCAGGCGATAGAGATGCATCATAATCTACACTTGGAAAATCCTAGAAGGAATGGTCCCGAATCTGCACACAGAAATCACTCCCTAGGAAAGTAAAAGACTGGGCAGGCGATGCAAAATACCCACAATGAAAATAAGGGGCGCCATTGGTACACCATGAGAAAACACCTTAAGGGTCCAGGGCCCAAGACTGTTCAACAGCCTCCCACCAGGCATAAGGGGAATTACCAATAGACCCCTGGCTGCCTTCAAGGAGGAGCTGGACAGATGCTTAAAGTCGGTGCCGGATCAACAGAGTTGTGGTTCGTACGTTGGACTACGTGCAGTCAGCAGTAACAACCTAGTTAATTAGGCCTTGAACCACCAGGAGGACTGGTCGTTGACCGGGCCGCGGAGGCATTGAATCCCAGAATACCTTCCAGGTAGATACCAGATAGACGTCAGGGAAGTGGCAAGTTCCGCAAGTGAGGCTCTAGACCACTCAGCCAAAAATGCCTGGAACGCTTGGCAGCCTTGTTACAGTCCATGTGTCCTCCCAGCCCCGGGCACACCAGTGGGTCTCAAAACCACACTGGTGTGCTTTTGAGGCACACGAGGGCTGTATAGTCCTTGTGGCTTAGCGCTTCTTTTTGATTATAATAATAATTGAGGCACACGAGCGCATCTTTTACCTATTCGGCACGGCATAAATATGTCGTGCCAAATAGGTAAAATTTGTCAATTAGCAAGAACTCATTTAAAATTAAATCCATTCTAAAATTTTCTCTTGTACGTTTAAAGATATATTTTTTTCATTTATGTTAATGTAAAAATTAATAATTTTGTACCAAAAGAACCTTAGAAAACTTACCTGACATTATAACAAGCGCAATTCAATTTAGCCTAACCCAACAAAATATATCATAGATAAGTTTACAGTAATCTAATAATCAACAAATACAATGAAATATATTTTTTTCGTTAGGTTCAGAATGATTTTTGCGAAATTATTGCATACACAAATTTTAGCTTGCCCCATTCGGCAAGAAGAGCGTTGCTGTTTAAGCCAAAATCGCAAGATATATATATATATATATATATATATATATATATATATATATATATATATACATATATATATACATATATATATATATACATATATATATATACATATATATATATACATATATATATATATGTATATATATATATGTATATATATATATGTATATATATATATATGTATATAGATAGAGAGAGAGAGAGAGAGAGAGAGAGAGAGAGAGAGAGAGAGAGAGAGAGAGAGAGAGAGATAAAGAGAGACAGACAAACAACAATAGAAAGAATGAAAGAGCATGAAATAACTGCAGCAATAACCCATGAAATCGAAGGAAACAGAAAAAAATATATAATAGCAAACATTAGAGCGAAGTGATGGCATTAGTCACGGCGTCTTTACGAATTCGTCAAGCTTAGCAGCGATGAATTTCCCCCTGACACCAGATGCAAATGTAATAGACGCACCATTGACCTCCTTCAAGCATCCAATATTCCTCTGACGCCTTCAAGAGGTCTGCAGAGATGATTTTTTCCGAGTTTTTGCTTGAAATCGTTTTAAATGTTTTTTTCAACTATGAGAAACATCTCATGTCTCTCGAAATTGTGAAATGTCAGAATATATTCGGAAAGAATTCAAGGGATTTCGATTATTATTTTATATTATACCTTCTGTTATTTTATATGTATTGATATTATTGATAATTATTTTGTATTATGTCTAATTTGTTAATAATATGTTTTTATTATTTTTTCTTATGGTTATAATTTACAACACTGTCCGTCTCCCTCAATGGAAGGGTAACAAACAGAAACTACCATTCTCCTCCTGTTCTTCAAGTTTCTCCTTTGTATGGACTGATGAAGCCACTGTGTGGCGAAACGTTTCCTTAATAAAGATACCCAAGAGTTGCACATGTGTCTAATTTATCAACGTGTCGGTTCCCTGAACCATTCATCTACAATCCTGTCAGACACTGCAACTTCTTGGGATCTTAATACTTGGGAATTCTTCACTTGCCTTACCCTTGGGTACGACCTTGGGTACGACCTACTTCCACATTGGACAAATGTGACACCACCTACGACTGCTGCACCTCTCCTGCCATACGGTTTATAACTACGATCATCAAAATTCAAGTGACCATTTTAACTGCAGCATCTCAAACTTCCAATCTCTAGAACTCAAGTTCTGGTAACCGGTTCCCTTTTCTCATCTCCAACAGTATCCTAGAAGCCACTGAATACACTTCGTTCTTACTTAAAAGCTTCGTATATCAGCATGTCAGGGATACAATGAGAGAGAGAGAGAGAGAGAGAGAGAGAGAGAGAGAGAGAGAGAGAGAGGATGAGGGGGTGGGGGAGATGAACTAGCAAGACTAGATAGGGATGAACTAGCAAGACTAGATAGGGATGAACTAGCAAGACTAGATAGGGATGAACTAGCAAGATTAGATAGAGGTGAACTAGCAAGACTAGATAGGGATGAACTAGCAAGACTAGATAGGGATGAACTAGCAAGATTAGATAGAGATGAACTAGCAAGACTAGATAGGGATGAACTAGCAAGACTAGATAGGGATGAACTAGCAAGACTAGATAGGGATAACTAGCAAGACTAGATAGGGATAACTAGCAAGACTAGATAGGGATAACTAGCAAGACTAGATAGGGATGAACTAGCAAGACTAGATAGGGATGAACTAGCAAGACTAGATAGGGATGAACTAGCAAGACTAGATAGGGATGAACTAGCAAGACTAGATAGGGGTGAACTAGCAAGACTAGATAGGGATGAACTAGCAGGACTAGATAGGGATGAACTAGCAAGACTAGATAGGGATGAACTAGCAAGACTAGATAGGGATGAACTAGCAAGACTAGATAGGGATGAACTAACAAGACTAGATAGGGATGAACTAGCAAGACTAGATAGGGATGAACTAACAAGACTAGATAGGGATGAACTAGCAATACCAGATAGGGATGAACTAGCAAGACTAGATAGGGATGAACTAGCAAGACTAGATAGGGATGAACTAGCAAGACTAGATAGGGATGAACTAGCAAGACTAGATAGGGATGAACTAGCAAGACTAGATAGGGATGAACTAGCAAGACTAGATAGGGGTGAACTAGCAAGACTAGATAGGGATAACTAGCAAGACTAGATAGGGATAACTAGCAAGACTAGATAGGGATGAACTAGCAAGACTAGATAGGGATGAACTAGCAAGACTAGATAGGGATGAACTAGCAAGACTAGATAGGGATGAACTAGCAAGATTAGATAGAGGTGAACTAGCAAGACTAGATAGGGATGAACTAGCAAGACTAGATAGGGATGAACTAGCAATATTAGATAGAGGTGAACTAGCAAGACTAGATAGGGATGAACTAGCAAGACTAGATAGGGATGAACTAGCAAGACTAGATAGGGATAACTAGCAAGACTAGATAGGGATAACTAGCAAGACTAGATAGGGATAACTAGCAAGACTAGATAGGGATAACTAGCAAGACTAGATAGGGATGAACTAGCAAGACTAGATAGGGATGAACTAGCAAGACTAGATAGGGATGAACTAGCAAGACTAGATAGGGGTGAACTAGCAAGACTAGATAGGGATGAACTAGCAGGACTAGATAGGGATGAACTAGCAAGACTAGATAGGGATGAACTAGCAAGACTAGATAGGGATGAACTAGCAAGACTAGATAGGGATGAACTAACAAGACTAGATAGGGATGAACTAGCAAGACTAGATAGGGATGAACTAACAAGACTAGATAGGGATGAACTAGCAAGACTAGATAGGGATGAACTAGCAAGACTAGATAGGGATGAACTAACAAGACTAGATAGGGATGAACTAGCAAGACTAGATAGGGATGAACTAGCAAGACTAGATAGGGATGAACTAGCAAGACTAGATAGGGATGAACTAGCAGGACTAGATAGGGATGAACTAGCAAGACTAGATAGGGATGAACTAGCAAGACTAGATAGGGGTGAACTAGCAAGACTAGATAGGGATAACTAGCAAGACTAGATAGGGATAACTAGCAAGACTAGATAGGGATGAACTAGCAAGACTAGATAGGGATGAACTAGCAAGACTAGATAGGGATGAACTAGCAAGACTAGATAGGGATGAACTAGCAAGACTAGATAGGGATGAACTAGCAAGACTAGATAGGGATGAACTAGCAAGACTAGATAGGGATGAACTAGCAAGACTAGATAGGGATGAACTAGCAAGACTAGATAGGGATGAACTAGCAAGACTAGATAGGGATAACTAGCAAGACTAGATAGGGATGAACTAGCAAGACTAGATAGGGATGAACTAGCAAGACTAGATAGGGATGAACTAGCAAGACTAGATAGGGATGAACTAGCAAGACTAGATAGGGATGAACTAGCAAGACTAGATAGGGATGAACTAGCAAGACTAGATAGGGGTGAACTAGCAAGACTAGATAGGGATGAACTAGCAAGACTAGATAGGGGTGAACTAGCAAGACTAGATAGGGGTGAACTAGCAAGACTAGATAGGGATGAACTAGCAAGACTAGATAGGGATGAACTAGCAAGACTAGATAGGGATGAACTAGCAAGACTAGATAGGGATGAACTAGCAAGACTAGATAGGGATAACTAGCAAGACTAGATAGGGATAACTAGCAAAACTAGATAGGGATAACTAGCAAAACTAGATAGGGATAACTAGCAAGACTAGATAGGGATGAACTAGCAAGACTAGATAGGGATGAACTAGCAAGACTAGATAGGGATGAACTAGCAAGACTAGATAGGGATGAACTAGCAAGACTAGATAGGGATGAACTAGCAAGACTAGATAGGGATGAACTAGCAAGACTAGATAGGGATGAACTAGCAAGACTAGATAGGGATGAACTAGCAAGACTAGATAGGGATGAACTAGCAAGACTAGATAGGGATGAACTAGCAAGACTAGATAGGGATGAACTAGCAAGACTAGATAGGGATGAACTAGCAAGACTAGATAGGGATGAACTAGCAAGACTAGATAGGGATGAACTAGCAAGACTAGATAGGGATGAACTAGCAAGACTAGATAGGGATGAACTAGCAAGACTAGATAGGGATAACTAGCAAGACTAGATAGGGATGAACTAGCAAGACTAGATAGGGATGAACTAGCAAGACTAGATAGGGATGAACTAGCAAGACTAGATAGGGATGAACTAGCAAGACTAGATAGGGATGAACTAACAAGAGTAGATAGGGATGAACTAGCAAGACTAGATAGGGATGAACTAACAAGACTAGATAGGGATGAACTAGCAAGACTAGATAGGGATGAACTAGCAAGACTAGATAGGGATGAACTAGCAAGACTAGATAGGGATGAACTAGCAAGACTAGATAGGGATGAACTAACAAGAGTAGATAGGGATGAACTAGCAAGACTAGATAGGGATGAACTAACAAGACTAGATAGGGATGAACTAGCAAGACTAGATAGGGATGAACTAGCAAGACTAGATAGGGATGAACTAGCAAGACTAGATAGGGATGAACTAGCAAGACTAGATAGGGATGAACTAGCAAGACTAGATAGGGATGAACTAGCAAGACTAGATAGGGATGAACTAACAAGACTAGATAGGGATGAACTAGCAAGACTAGATAGGGATGAACTAACAAGAGTAGATAGGGATGAACTAGCAAGACTAGATAGGGATGAACTAACAAGACTAGATAGGGATGAACTAGCAAGACTAGATAGGGATGAACTAACAAGACTAGATAGGGATGAACTAGCAAGACTAGATAGGGATGAACTAACAAGACTAGATAGGGATGAACTAGCAAGACTAGATAGGGATGAACTAGCAAGACTAGATAGGGATGAACTAGCAAGACTAGATAGGGATGAACTAGCAAGACTAGATAGGGATGAACTAGCAAGACTAGATAGGGGTGAACTAGCAAGATTAGATAGGGGTGAACTAGCAAGACTAGATAGGGATAACTAGCAAGACTAGATAGGGATAACTAGCAAGACTAGATAGGGATGAACTAGCAAGACTAGATAGGGATGAACTAGCAAGACTAGATAGGGATGAACTAGCAAGACTAGATAGGGATTAACTAGCAAGACTAGATAGGGATTAACTAGCAAGACTAGATAGGGATGAACTAGCAAGACTAGATAGGGATGAACTAGCAAGACTAGATAGGGATGAACTAGCAAGACTAGATAGGGATGAACTAGCAAGACTAGATAGGGATGAACCAGCAAGACTAGATAGGGATAACTAGCAAGACTAGATAGGGATAACTAGCAAAACTAGATAGGGATAACTAGCAAAACTAGATAGGGATAACTAGCAAAACTAGATAGGGATAACTAGCAAAACTAGATAGGGATAACTAGCAAAACTAGATAGGGATAACTAGCAAGACTAGATAGGGATGAACTAGCAAGACTAGATAGGGATGAACTAGCAAGACTAGATAGGGATGAACTAGCAAGACTAGATAGGGATGAACTAGCAAGACTAGATAGGGATGAACTAGCAAGACTAGATAGGGATAACTAGCAAGACTAGATAGGGATAACTAGCAAGACTAGATAGGGATAACTAGCAAGACTAGATAGGGATAACTAGCAAGACTAGATAGGGATGAACTAGCAAGACTAGATAGGGATGAACTAGCAAGACTAGATAGGGATGAACTAGCAAGACTAGATAGGGATGAACTAGCAAGACTAGATAGGGATGAACTAGCAAGACTAGATAGGGATGAACTAGCAAGACTAGATAGGGATGAACTAGCAAGACTAGATAGGGATGAACTAGCAAGACTAGATAGGGATGAACTAGCAAGACTAGATAGGGATGAACTAGCAAGACTAGATAGGGATGAACTAGCAAGACTAGATAGGGATGAACTAGCAAGACTAGATAGGGATGAACTAACAAGACTAGATAGGGATGAACTAGCAAGACTAGATAGGGATGAACTAGCAAGACTAGATAGGGATGAACTAGCAAGACTAGATAGGGATGAACTAGCAAGACTAGATAGGGATGAACTAGCAAGACTAGATAGGGATGAACTAGCAAGACTAGATAGGGATGAACTAGCAAGACTAGATAGGGATGAACTAGCAAGACTAGATAGGGATGAACTAGCAAGACTAGATAGGGATGAACTAGCAAGACTAGATAGGGATGAACTAGCAAGACTAGATAGGGATGAACTAGCAAGACTAGATAGGGATGAACTAGCAAGACTAGATAGGGATGAACTAGCAAGACTAGATAGGGATGAACTAGCAAGACTAGATAGGGATGAACTAGCAAGACTAGATAGGGATGAACTAGCAAGACTAGATAGGGATGAACTAGCAAGACTAGATAGGGATGAACTAGCAAGACTAGATAGGGATGAACTAGCAAGACTAGATAGGGATGAACTAGCAAGACTAGATAGGGATGAACTAGCAAGACTAGATAGGGATGAACTAGCAAGACTAGATAGGGATGAACTAGCAAGACTAGATAGGGATGAACTAGCAAGACTAGATAGGGATGAACTAGCAAGACTAGATAGGGATAACTAGCAAGACTAGATAGGGATGAACTAGCAAGACTAGATAGGGATGAACTAGCAAGACTAGATAGGGATGAACTAGCAAGACTAGATAGGGATGAACTAGCAAGACTAGATAGGGATGAACTAACAAGACTAGATAGGGATGAACTAGCAAGACTAGATAGGGATGAACTAACAAAACTAGATAGGGATAACTAGCAAAACTAGATAGGGATAACTAGCAAGACTAGATAGGGATGAACTAGCAAGACTAGATAGGGATGAACTAGCAAGACTAGATAGGGATGAACTAGCAAGACTAGATAGGGATGAACTAGCAAGACTAGATAGGGATGAACTAACAAGACTAGATAGGGATGAACTAGCAAGACTAGATAGGGATGAACTAGCAAGACTAGATAGGGATAAACTAGCAAGACCTTGTATTCATCCAAAGTGACTGACGCAGGGGATGTAAATGTGAGAGGACCTGTGGTGCTAGCGATCAAGCGGTACTAAATTTCGATTACCTTGCTTAAGTAAATATGGTAAGGGATATAAGGGGAAAAAACCTGTCTCGGAAGACGAAACTATACAAGCAGAAGGCAATTAATAAATAAAGTTCAGTAGGGAACGAGACTAAAAGGAATATGTAGCAGGAACATACCGTGAGGCAGGACAGAAACTCAAACCCAGGACCACAGGAAACACTGACAAGAAGATAGTGAGGAGAGACACCAATGTTGAAATTTAAAGAGCAGAAGGAAAGAAATACGTAGAGAAAAGAATGCATGAGAAAAACTAGAAATATATACGGATGGGTGAGACGGGAAGCTGAACGATAGTTTGATAACAACATAGCAGTTAAAGCCAGATCCTAACCAGAGTTAATAAGCAGCCACATCAGAGGAAAGACAACAGTTAAAGAGCCTTGTAATAAGGCTTATAACACAACTTACACGCAGGAGACAAACCATGACGACGTTTCGGTCCGTTAACTAGTCACTAAAATGACTAGTTAATGATTCAGCTCGGACCAAAATGTCTTTATATAACATTTCATATAACATTATTTCATACAATAAAACCTTGAGCTAAACATTACACTAAAACGATCCTCCGTTACCAGTCTATTTTTTTTATACTTGTCGGCTTTCGCAGTTGTCCTTCAATAAGGCTGAAGATGGACGGAGAGATCTCTAAATATAACGAAGTAGTTTGTTGGAACTCAAAAATTTAATGAGACATTCTCGTTGGACATAATGTGATTACCTAAGAGTGAAAGGGAGAGTGAAATAGCGAGTCTTAGGCACAATACTCAAAGGATGAAAGGAGATAAAGAAACCAATGCGTAAATTAGATAACTATGATAGTGTGACCAAATAAAGTCTCCTCGTGGGTTCCGAAGAAGCAGAGGTCCTGTGTGAGCCACTATCCACACTCTTCAACAAGACGATTAATGAACATTAAAATGGTATAAAATACCGACAGGTTGTTAGGTAAGACACATATGCAACAGTTAGGTATCTTTATTATGAAACGTTTCGCCTACACGGTAGGCTTCTATCAACTTTTCTGTACTTGTAGATGAATGGTTCAGAGAACCGACATGTTGATAAATTAGACACATGTGCAACTCTTGGGTATCTTTATTGAGGAAACGTTTCGCCACACAGTGGCTTCATCAGTCCATACATAGGAGAAACTTGAAGAACAGGAGGAGAATGAGGTAATCAGTCCCTCAACCTTGAGTCGATGTGTTCAGTCCATCAATCTTGAGTAGAATACGGCAGATGAGCGGAGAAGCAGCTTATAAACCGTATGGCAGGAGAGGTGTAGCAGTCATAGGTAGTGTCACATTTGTTCAATGTGGAAGTAGGTTGTGCCCAAGAGGTAATCGACTCAAGGTTGAGGGACTGATTACCTCATTCTCCTCCTGTTCTTCAAGTTTCTCCTATGTATGGACTGATGAAGCCACTGTGTGGCGAAACGTTTCCTCAATAAAGATACCCAAGAGTTGCACATGTGTCTAATTTTTCTGTACTTGACTGAAGAAGCCTACTGTGTAGGCGAAACGTTTCATAATAAAGATACCTAACTGTTGCATATGTGTCTTACCTAACAACAAGACGATTAATGCTGGGAAACTATCAATCACAACTACAGCTAAGTCCCCATTTTTAAGAAAGGGGCCAGACAAGTATCACTGAAGTAGGTATCACTGACATGTATAGTAAGGTCATGGAGAAGGTCCTTAGGAAGCAGAGTGAAGAACCTGGAGAGGAGCGGAGTCAAAAACATGGTTTGGAGATGGTGAATCATGCCTTAAAAACCTGGTCGAGTTATACGACATGGTAACAAATCTGTGGTGAGATAGAGAGGGGGGGGAGAGGTGGATAGAGAGGGCTCTAGGCACCATGATGGTAGTAAGTATGAATGGAGTGTTGGTACCTGGGGAAGAAGTTGATATCCTTGGGGTGAAATTTGACTCCAAACTGACCATGAAGAACCACGTTGTAAATCTTGCAAACAAGGCAGCCAGGAAGCTTGCAGCACTTCGACGTATCTCTCATTTTCTTAATAGTAGGGGGTTGCAAGATTCTGTATGAGGCGCAAGTACACTCACACCTTGAGTATGCTCCACTTTCTTGGTTTGCCTGCCCCCCCCCTCCCCTCTCATCTGCGACTGCTTGACAGAGTAGAGAACAGAGCAAGACGTCTCATCTCTCGCCTGGACCCATCCTGGATAGATCTGTCATTTCAGCAGAGCCTTCAACACAGGAGGGATGTGGGTGGCCTTACTGTTATGTACAAGGCCAATATTGTTAAAATACCACACTTGGATCCACTTCGAGGACAGCGTGAAACAAGCTTCTATACTACAAGACGGGCAGCCAGGAACAACTTCACTCTGGCTGTTCCCTTCTCCAGAACATCACTTCATCTGAGATCATTTATCCCCAGGATGACTCGAGTCTGGAGCACATTCGTACAGCATTATGATGTCAACGAGATAAAGTCAGTTGATCAAATGAAATTGCTGGTCCACAGATGGCTCCAACTTCATCCTGTTCCCTACTTCTGTGTTTCATAACAATAAAAATACTTGTATGTCTCATAATAGTAAAAATGCTTTCAAATGAGCTGATGTAGGTAACAGCTCTTAGCTTGCCAATAAAGTTAGGAATCCTTAACCTGTAAATAGCTTGTCAATAAAGTTAAGAATCCTTAACCTGTAAATAGCTTGTCAATAAAGTTAAGAATCCTTAACCTGTAAATAGCTTGTCAATAAAGTTAAGAATCCTTAACCTGTAAATAGCTTGTCAATAAAGTTAAGAATCCTTAACCTGTAAATAGCTTGTCAATAAAGTTAGGGATCCTTAACCTGTAAATAGCTTGTCAATAAAGTTAGGAATCCTTAACCTGTAAATAGCTTGTCAATAAAGTTAGGAATCCTTAACCTGTAAATAGCTTGTCAATAAAGTTAGGGATTCTTAACCTGTAAATAGCTTGTCAATAAAGTTAGGAATCCTTAACCTGTAAATAGCTTGTCAATAAAGTTAGGGATCCTTAACCTGTAAATAGCTTGTCAATAAAGTTAGGAATCCTTAACCTGTAAATAGCTTGTCAATAAAGTTAGGAATCCTTAACCTGTAAATAGCTTGTCAATAAAGTTAGGGATCCTTAACCTGTAAATAGCTTGTCAATAAAGTTAGGGATCCTTAACCTGTAAATAGCTTGTCAATAAAGTTAGGGATCCTTAACCTAACCTTGTCAAACCCTGTGTAAAAAAAAGAGAAAGATAGAGGGGTCTACTACTGGACTGTAACAAAGTTTCCGGCAAAGAATTGAGGAATGTGCAGAAATAATAGGGAAGAAACTGTATTGCTATAGATCGGGGAAATGTGCTGCAGTATAATGACCAAGGTTCTGCAAGGTACACTTCTGAGGTCAGTACTGTTTCTGATGTATGGAAATTAATAATGATAATATAAAGGGATTAAGGGAAACCGGCAGGTCGGACTTGAGTCCTGGAGATGGGAAGTACAGTGTCTGCACTCTGAAGGACGGGTGTTAATGTTGCAGTTTTATAACTGTAGTGTAAAGCACCCTTCTGGCAAGACAGTGATGGAGTGAATGATGGTGAAAGTTTTTCTTTTTCGGGCCACCCTTGGAAGCGGCCGATGTGTTAATTAAAAAACTAATAGAAATATCTAAAAGAAATTATCTACAGCAAATCGAGACAAAGTCTTCAAACTTTTCTCAAGAAGGACCTCGGGGTGAGCACAGTACCAAGCATATTACCTGAGAAGCTTAAAAACCAAATAACCGCAACAAGAAATAAGCGTCTGGCAAATCTAAGATTATCTTTAAGCTCAACAAAGAATCATTCGCGATAATATATGTATGTGTCTAGCTCATCTTGGAGAATACAGCACCGACGTGGAACCCACACCTGAAGCATGTCGGTAAACTGGAGAAAGTGCTGAGATTTCGAACGAGATTAATCCTAAGGGATACGAGGAGAAACAAAAGGTATTAAACCTGATGATATTGAAGGACAGGAGGACCAGGAGAGACATGATAACGACGTACAGGATACTGAGGTGGAACTGTCAGGGTGGTCAAGGGCAGATTATTTCAGAGGAAGGAAACAAGTACACGAGGGTGTAACAAAGTTACAAATACAGGTAAGACACAGCGAGGTAGACAGCAAAGTAGCGGAGGCAGGATCCATACACAGCTTTAAGCATATGCATGACAGGGCTCGTGGAGCAAGGAGAGATGGACCCGAGTAAAGGCTAGCACAGGAGCTGGACCAGGGGCTCAAACTCGATTCGTGTACACCCAACCACGCACTCCTGGTACCAACCACGTTAGACGCGCCTTAATATTAATTACACTTAAAAGACACGAATCTACCGGGATAATTCGGAAAGAGAGACAGTGTTAAACAAGTTGAATTACAAAGCATTTTGGAAGCAAAACCTTCGACAGAACGTTTAATAAACGTGTCAGAGCGGTTTAACATCGTTAGGTAAGACACATATGCAACAGTTAGGTATCTTTATTTTAATGTTCATTCTGTCAGACACTGCAACACAAGGGTATCTTGGTACAGACCACTTCGACAACCTCTACTAGTGAGAACGGCTGGGTTTGAGAGGGACCTGCCCTCCCAAAGCAACCTACGTCTCACCTCCTGGCACTATATAAAGGCCCCATTCTGTCACTTCAACTTCAGATTGTTTCAGACAACGGAACAATGCTCTTCTCCAGACTGAGGGACTGACCACCTCAAAACTTTAAGGGTGATGGACTGATTACATCGTCTTCAAGTATCTTCTGCTTACCTCTACTAGTGAGAACGGCTGGGTTTGAGAGGGACCTGCCCTCCCAAAGCAACCTACGTCTCACCTCCTGGCACTATATAAAGGCCCCATTCTGTCACTTCAACTTCAGATTGTTTCAGACAACGGAACAATGCTCTTCTCCAGACTGAGGGACTGACCACCTCAAAACTTTAAGGGTGATGGACTGATTACATCGTCTTCAAGTATCTTCTGCTTCTATCAACCTTTCTGTACTCGACTGAAGAAGCCTACTGTGTAGGCGAAACGTTTCGAAATAAAGATACCTAACTGTTGCATATGTGTCTTACCTAACAATCTGTCGGTATTTCATACCATTTTACGGTTTAACATCGTTTTTGTGGTTAAAATACTCTGGATGAGCAATTTGACTGGGGTCATGTGAGGTTAAATGTCAAACGTTCGTCGTGGTGGCTGTGTCATCGTTTTACAATGGTTTTCTTTGATCGATAAAAAAGGTCGGTTAACATCTGGGTATCTGTATGTATAGACGTTTCGCCATCCAGTGTTTTTATCAGTACGAGAACATGATTTGAATACTCTAGATCTATATGCAAAAGATGGGGCAATCAGTCCCTCAGCCTGATGTTGCATGCGAGTCTAATTTAGCACCTTGCCGGTATTATATATCATTTATGTGCGATAGCAGGTCAGTAAACAGGCCAGAGGCCTTTGATGTCACTTGTCTGCTATCATAGGCCAGAGGCCTTTGATATCACTTGTCTGCTATCATTGGCCAGAGGCCTTTGATGTCACTTGTCTGCTATCATAGGCCAGAGGATTTTGATATCACTTGTCTGTTATCATAGGCCAGAGGCCTTTGATGTCACTTGTCTGCTATCATAGGCCAGAGGCCTTTGATGTCACTTGTCTGCTATCATTGGCCAGAGGCTTTTGATGTCACTTGTCTGCTATCATTGGCCAGAGGATTTTGATATCACTTATCTGCTATCATTGGCCAGAGGCCTTTGATGTCACTTGTCTGCTATCATAGGCCAGAGGCCTTTGATGTCACTTGTCTGCTATCATAGGCCAGAGGCCTTTGATGTCACTTGTCTGCTATCATAGGCCAGAGGCCTTTGATGTCACTTGTCTGCTATCATAGGCCAGAGGCCTTTGATGTCACTTGTCTGCTATCATAGGCCAGAGGCCTTTGATGTCACTTGTCTGCTATCATAGGCCAGAGGATTTTGATATCACTTGTCTGTTATCATAGGCCAGAGGCCTTTGATGTCACTTGTCTGCTATCATAGGCCAGAGGATTTTGATATCACTTGTCTGTTATCATAGGCCAGAGGCCTTTGATGTCACTTGTCTGCTATCATAGGCCAGAGGCCTTTGATGTCACTTATCTGCTATCATAGGCCAGAGGCTTTTGATGTCACTTGTCTGCTATCATTGGCCAGAGGATTTTGATATCACTTATCTGCTATCATTGGCCAGAGGCCTTTGATGTCACTTGTCTGCTATCATAGGCCAGAGGCCTTTGATGTCACTTGTCTGCTATCATAGGCCAGAGGCCTTTGATGTCACTTGTCTGCTATCATAGGCCAGAGGCCTTTGATGTCACTTGTCTGCTATCATAGGCCAGAGGCCTTTGATGTCACTTGTCTGCTATCATAGGCCAGAGGCCTTTGATGTCACTTGTCTGCTATCATAGGCCAGAGGCCTTTGATGTCACTTGTCTGCTATCATAGGCCAGAGGCCTTTGATGTCACTTGTCTGCTATCATAGGCCAGAGGCCTTTGATGTCACTTGTCTGCTATCATAGGCCAGAGGCCTTTGATGTCACTTATCTGCTATCATAGGCCAGAGGCTTTTTATGTCACTTGTCTGCTATCATTGGCCAGAGGATTTTGATATCACTTATCTGCTATCATTGGCCAGAGGCCTTTGATGTCACTTGTCTGCTATCATAGGCCAGAGGCCTTTGATGTCACTTGTCTGCTATCATTGGCCAGAGGCCTTTGATGTCACTTGTCTGCTATCATAGGCCAGAGGATTTTGATATCACTTGTCTGTTATCATAGGCCAGAGGCCTTTGATGTCACTTGTCTGCTATCATAGGCCAGAGGCCTTTGATGTCACTTGTCTGCTATCATAGGCCAGAGGCCTTTGATGTCACTTATCTGCTATCATAGGCCAGAGGCCTTTGATGTCACTTGTCTGCTATCATTGGCCAGAGGATTTTGATATCACTTATCTGCTATCATAGGCCAGAGGCTTTTGATGTCACTTGTCTGCTATCATAGGCCAGAGGCCTTTGATGTCACTTGTCTGCTATCATAGGCCAGAGGCCTTTGATGTCACTTGTCTGCTATCATAGGCCAGAGGCCTTTGATGTCACTTGTCTGCTATCATAGGCCAGAGGATTTTGATATCACTTATCTGCTATCATTGGCCAGAGGCCTTTGATGTCACTTGTCTGCTATCATAGGCCAGAGGATTTTGATATCACTTGTCTGTTATCATAGGCCAGAGGCCTTTGATGTCACTTGTCTGCTATCATTGGCCAGAGGATTTTGATATCACTTATCTGCTATCATAGGCCAGAGGCTTTTGATGTCACTTGTCTGCTATCATAGGCCAGAGGATTTTGATATCACTTATCTGCTATCATAGACCTCTGGCCTATGATAACAGGTAAGTTCATCATTTAACCCGAAACGCACATAATATTCCACAACTCTCACATACCACTTAAATTCACACACATTATTCCAACTCACATATCCCAAACCACGCAACACTCCAACACATTATGTAACCCAACCAACCTAGACAACTCATTTCAGCCTACTAATACCACACAAACTCACATATTCCTCTCTCGCTCCATTCCACACATACCACACCAACATACGAACATCACCCCAACCAACATGTTTACTCCAACCAACACATGTTATACCAGCCTACCCACATAACACTCTACCCGCACTCAACACACAGACCATACCACGGGCGGGGTTAGAACCCGCTATCAGAGAGTCTTAAAACTCCAGACCGACTCTGGTCGCAGGTTCGAACCCCGCCCGTGGCATGGTCTGTATGCAATCATGTCAAAATGATTCCGTGAGACATGACACAGGTCACAGATGGGTTGGGTGAAGGGAGTGCAACGGAGTACACCACAACGAACAAGAATAGGGAGAGGAGAAGTAAATGACATGATAGAGAGACGAACCAATAAACCCTAGACAAAGATCTAGAAGATGTGAAGAAGAGAATAATTGACGAACAGGAGAAAAATAAATTAAAGAGGTGGAAGAAGAAAGAAAACTGATAGCAGAAAGCGAAACAAATAATAAATACATGAAAAAAGAGAGTAAAGAACCTTGGAAATGAATGAAGGTTGATAAAGCAGGAAGTAGTAATTCTTAGTAAGTAACAAAAGCCAAAATGAGAGAATAAAGTACATAAATTGAGAGAGTAAAGGGAGAGAGCAACCAAAAAATGCTCACCGTGTCAGGAGATAAGATTTCGTTCGGATTTTTAATCCCGGAGGGTTAGCCACCCAAGAACCCATGAAAGTCAGTGCATCATCGAGGACTGTGTCTTATTTCCATTGTGGTCCTCAATCTTGTCCCCCAGGATGCCACCCACACCAGTCGACTAACACCCAGGTACCTGTTTGTTGCTACGTGAACAGGACAACAAGTGTATGGAAACGCATCGAAATGTTTCCACCCCGCCGGGAATCGAACCCGGGTGGTGAGTGTGTGAAGCGAGATCTTTGCCAGCCAGGCCACCCGGCCACCAAAGAGGAAGAAGATATTTTAAATAAACCTGAGAATCTGAAGGCGGAGATAGAAACAAACGAATTAAGAATGGACTTAAGCGACAGAAAACTAAAGATGTTTGAGAGAGAGACAGAATAAGAGAACCAAAGAAGAAAGACAGAATGAGGAGCAACAAATTTAAGACCTACTGGAACTGTAAGTTACCAGAAACTAGTAAAATTTGTGGGTTGTTTAAGGGGAGAGAGATAGGAAAATATGTAGAGTGAAATTTAAGCGTTTTGTGAAGGCTGTTTGCAAGGCCTGACACAGTGAAGAGGCTGGACCCAGAAGCTGTGACTCGACTTCTGCAACCACAACTAGGTGAGTACAAGAAACCTAGATACGCGAAGAAAATTAAATCTGGGGGATCTTGTAAACACGACACTTGGTTCAGAAAAACACGTAAGTAAACACTAGGACATTGGGGAAATAATAAGCGATCGACACCATGCCCAGCCCTTTTAGGGTAGGGTAGGTGCCCGAGCCCGAGCTTGCAGCTCACAAGACTGCCATTCCCAAAAACCCCATTGGGGCGGGGATGGCAGATAGTGAGGCTTAGGTTCTCCCTACGAGAAGCTAGGTCTGGGGACAGTTGGTCCCAAAGATGAGGAGGTACTTGTGCCTCCTCCCATGGGAGACTTAGGTCTCAGACACTCCCTAAAGAGGGAGCCAAGGCCGGGCCACCACTTGGAAAAGGCCCGGGCCGGGAGAATACCGGCGAATCTAAAAAAAAAAAAAAACTAGGACCTTGATTCAAGGCTAATACCAAATACGACACTATTTACAGGACGGGATGGAGAAGGAAGAAGGAAAAGAAGGTGACTTAGGAAGGAAGCAGTAGGGAAATGGAGTAGGGAAGAAGCCACTTACCTCAGAAGGATCATCAGAAAAAGAGCTCAAGAAATTCCCCAAAACCCTACAAAGAACCCTGACCAGTAACTCCAGAAATGAGGTAACAAGCTTACCAAGAGAACTGAGAGAGAGAGAGAGAGAGAGAGAGAGAGAGAGAGAGAGAGAGAGAGAGAGAGAGAGAGAGAGAGAGAGAGAGAGAGAGAATCAGTATGTGGTACTCAAAAATAGATGGAACTGTCAACAACTTTGAAATCATGAAAGGAAGATGACAAAAACCCTGATGTTATAGCTAATACAGAAAAAAACGCCCAGGAATAATAACTAATAAGATATTCCCAGAGGTCTATCATATATTTAGAGGAAAACGAGAAGTAAAGGAGTAGCAGTAATGGCCAAGAATCACAGATCTTAAGAACTAGGAAGCCTGAAAGCTGGGGATTTGAGATTAAATAATAAGTACTGTAATGTGCATAGAAACAACTTAGAAACAGTAATATTATACACTCCACCACCAAACAACAGGAGGCCAACGGAGGAGCATGATCAGAATAACAGGCAACTCACATGATGGAACTAGTGTCAAGGCAAGCATGAAGCAGCAAATCTAGATCCCTAATACTATATTTCAACAATTAGTGGGAAAACTGGGATTCCCAATGAGGATCAGACACTTAAAAGAGCTACAGTAGTGTGTAAATTAACTGGAATAGGAGTAAGTTTTTGGGATTATCTCATGTGTTAGTATCTGGCTTAATGTAGTTTCGGTTATTCTCTTTTTCCAAAGAGTTTACTACCGACTCCTGGCAATCATCCAGCTGTGATGCTACCCTGCGACTCTCGTCAGTGCTACAACAGCTGTGGTGTTACCCTGCGACTCTCGTCAGTGCTACAACAGCTGTGGTGTTACCCTGCGACTCTCGTCAGTGCTACAACAGCTGTGATGTTACCCTGCGACTCTCGTCACTGCTACAACAGCTGTGATGTTACCCTACGACTATCGTCACTGCTACAACAGCTGTGGTGTTACCCTGCAACTCTCGTCTCTGCTACAACAGCTGTGGTGTTACCCTGCGACTCTCGTCAGTGCTACAACAGCTGTGGTGTTGCCCTGCGACTCTCGTCAGTGCTACAACAGCTGTGGTGTTACCCTGCAACTCTCGTCAGTGCTACAACAGCTGTGATGTTACCCTGCGACTTTCGTCAGTGCTACAACAGCTGTGATGTTACCCTGCGACTCTCCTCAGTGCTACAACAGCTGTGGTGTTACCCTGCGACTCTCGTCAGTGCTACAACAGCTGTGATGTTACCCTGCGACTCTCGTCAGTGCTACAACAGCTGTGGTGTTACCCTGCAACTCTCGTCAGTGCTACAACAGCTGTGATGTTTCCCTGCGACTTTCGTCAGTGCTACAACAGCTGTGATGTTTCCCTGTGACTCTCCTCAGTGCTACAACAGCTGTGGTGTTACCCTGCGACTCTCGTCAGTGCTACAACAGCTGTGGTGTTACCCTGCGACTCTCGTCAGTGCTACAACAGCTGTGGTGTTACCCTGCAATTCTTGTCAGTGCTACAACAGCTGTGATGTTTCCCTGCGACTCTCGTCAGTGCTACAACAGCTGTGATGTTTCCCTGTGACTCTCGTCAGTGCTACAACAGCTGTGATGCTACCCTGCGACTCTCGTCAGTGCTACAACAGCTGTGGTGTTACCCTGCGACTCTCGTCAGTACTACAACAGCTGTGATGTTACCCTGCGACTCTCGTCAGTACTACAACAGCTGTGATGTTACCCTGCGACTCTCGTCAGTACTACAACAGCTGACGGCTACAGCAGCTGTTCTGTAAATATTCCTGCCAGTATGCTCTATGAGTGAATGTAGATTTTGTCAAATTATCCCCTTCAGTTTGTGATTACTGCTGAAATTCATGATGGATATTACACCTAGGAAGCGTGCAGTTGTTAGAAAACTTGCTAATCAGACTGCCGAAAATCTGAGCCTACCAAAGTCAACCGTAGGTCGGATTCTGAAGAGAGCTGACGACACTGATGATTGTGAAGAGGGTCTGTGACCAGGCCTGAGTTGTGTCGAGGAAGATGTGGAAGAAAACGCAAGATATCTCCCGATGACGAGGTTATAAGAAAGTGTGGAGATCTACAGAGAGATATGGCTTCAGCTGGCGTAATGATGAAGGCTCCTTGAAGTTGGCAGAACTGCCTGAAAGCCGGTGGGCATTATCATTGAGGATGGATGGCAGATGAATGGAGAAAATTTACATTTTAAGATGAGGCGCATTTTGAAATACATGGGTACAGATCAGTGATAGTGGGACGGAGTAAAGGCGAACCTCTCTAGAATGGACACATTCATTAAGTACCAAAACACCTAAGATGTTTTGGGATGGTTTTACTGCTGGAAAACTTCATATTGTCGAGGGAATGTTGAACAGTGACAAATACAAGAGAATCATTACAACTCATTTGTTTCTCATTATGGACAATCTTCCCTGATGGCGAAAGCATTTTTCAGCAGGATCCTGCTTCATGCCACACTTCCAGAACAATGCTGACATTCTTCGAAGAGAGTTGGCTAAGCGTTCCAAACTGGCCTGGAAACTCACCTGACTTCAGCCCAGTTGAGAATCTATTGACAACCGAACACGGGATGGCGAAACAGGACTGTTGAACAGTGGAGGAACTAATTGCTGCTGTCATTAGGATCTGGTACCACGACAACATTGGTTGACTATGCTAAAGCGTGTAGCAATCCTTATGAAAGCAAGAGAGAGTCATCTCTTAATATGTCATATTTCCAAATAAATGGCTAATTTTTATCACTGTCCCAGTTAATATGCACACAATTATGAACTTATGGAACCACTAGTGACTTTTTATATAAGACAACAAGTGATGGTGACAGCAATAGTGAGATTCGACTTAATTATTTACACAAAAATTATTATGACAGCTGAATTTGGTTAAGGACCGCGATCGTGAGGTTCTAAGTTCTGAGTACTTAGTGGAAATGTTAATAGAGAAAATAACATAGGACTTGAGTACGAGAAAAGGAGACTAGAGATGTTTGGGAGTTTACCTGGAGTTTACCTGGAGAGAGTTCCGGGGGTCAACGCCCCCGCGGCCCGGTCTGTGACCAGGCCTCCTTAGGTCAGTGTCCCAGGATGCGACCCACACCAGTCGACTAACACCCAGGTACCCATTTTACTGATGGGGAACATAGACAACAGGTGGAAAGAAACACGTCCAATGTTTCTACTCTGGCTGGGAATCGAACCCAGACCCTCACCGTGTGAAGCGAGAGCGTTAACCACCAGGCCACCAGAGCCGTGATAGAATGAACAACTTTCTGAGAGAAATGCAGTGGGAAAAGAAAACTGGAGGAGAAAACTGTACAAGAAAAGGTAATAGTGTGAAAACACCAAGAAGCCAAGGAAAGATAAATAGCAACCATGAAAAAAAAGGGTAAGAAATAAGGAGTGAAGAAAAGGCAGGGAAAGGAGCAAGAGGACTTACAACTACAGAAAAATAGAGGAACAGGAATAAGGAAGCTGTTATGCAATAAGGATATGGCATCAAAAACTAATAAAAAATACGCAACAGTCGTATTAGCAAAATAAGGACCAAGTGATAATGTTGAAGGGAAAATAAGGACCAGGTGATAATGTTGAAGGAAAATAAGGACCAGGTGATAATGTTGAAGGGAAAATAAGGACCAAGTGATAATGTTGAAGGGAAAATAAGGACCAAGTGATAATGTTGAAGGAAAATAAGGACCAGGTGATAATGTTGAAGGAAAATAAGGACCAAGTGATAATGAAGGAAAATAAGGACCAGGTGATAATGTTGAAGGAAAATAAGGACCAAGTGATAATGTTGAAGGAAAATAAGGACCAGGTGATAATGTTGAAGGAAAATAAGGACCAGGTGATAATGTTGAAGGAAAATAAGGACCAGGTGATAATGTTGAAGGAAAATAAGGACCAGGTGATAATGTTGAAGGAAAATAAGGACCAGGTGATAATGTTGAAGGAAAATAAGGACCAAGTGATAATGTTGAAGGAAAATAAGGACCAGGTGATAATGTAGAAGGAAAATAAGGACCAGGTGATAATGTTGAAGGAAAATAAGGACCAAGTGATAATGTTGAAGGAAAATAAGGACCAGGTGATAATGTTGAAGGAAAATAAGGACCAAGTGATAATGTTGAAGGAAAATAAGGACCAGGTGATAATGTTGAAGGAAAATAAGGACCAGGTGATAATGTTGAAGGAAAATAAGGACCAGGTGATAATGTTGAAGGAAAATAAGGACCAGGTGATAATGTTGAGGGAAAATAAGGACCAAGTGATAATGTTGAAGGGAAAATAAGGACCAAGTGATAATGTTGAAGGGAAAATAAGGACCAGGTGATAATGTTTATGGGAAAATAAGGACCAAGTGATAATGTTGAAGGAAAATAAGAACCAGGTGATAATGTTGAGGGAAAATAAGGACCAAGTGATAATGTTGAAGGGAAAATAAGGACCAGGTGATAATGTTTATGGGAAAATAAGGACCAAGTGATAATGTTGAAGGAAAATAAGGACCAGGTGATAATGTTGAAGGAAAATAAGGACCAGGTGATAATGTTGAAGGAAAATAAGGACCAGGTGATAATGTTGAAGGAAAATAAGGACCAGGTGATAATGTTGAAGGAAAATAAGGACCAGGTGATAATGTTAAAGGAAAATAAGGACCAGGTGATAATGTTGAAGGAAAATAAGGACCAAGTGATAATGTTGAAGGAAAATAAGGACCAAGTGATAATGTTGAAGGGAAATAAGAAGTAAGCGAAGAACTTAGTATAAATTCAAAATGGTCGTTACAGACGAGATTGAAAAGTTCACAGTAGACACTGTGTTAAACCACATCAAGCGGTGCTGTGTTAAACCACATCAAGCGGTGCTATGTGTTAAACCACATCAAGCGGTGCTATGTGTTAAACCACATCAAGCGGTGCTAGGAAGAATCAGCATAAAAGATGAGTGGAACTCCCGAGTACAGTTATTGAGGCTAAAACGTTGTGTAGTTTTAAAAATAGGTTGGATAAATACATGAGTGGGTGTGGGTGGGTGTGAGTTGGACCTGACTAGCTTGTGCTGCTGGGTCTGGTACAGTGTTCCACCCTTGAGTGGAGGTGACCAGACTGGGTGGGTCATTGGGATAATCCGGGGGAGGGGACATGGACCTGCTCCGCATGGGTCAGTATGCCTGTTGCAGTGTTCCTTCTTTATGTTCTTATGTTCTAATAAGGCTACTAAGTGCTTTAACAAAACCAAAACAGTAGGATCTGGTATTATATCTCTATGAGAGTTAAGAGAAGCTGATTCATATTGGGATCCAATAGCAAAAGGAATAGAAGTATTATAGTCAGAACAGGTGCCAGAATATTGGGAAAATGCGAATAAATTTAGCATAGAGAA
>NC_091390.1:11306726-11398743 GCF_038502225.1 Cherax quadricarinatus
GTCAAGTGTTGCAGGGTATGAGAGGTCAAGTGTTGCAGGGTATAAGAGGTCAAGTGTTGCAAGGTATAAGAGATCAAGTGTTGCAGGGTATAAGAGGTCAAATGTTGCAGGGTATATGAGGTCAAGTGTTGCAGGATATAAGAGGTCAAGTGTTGCAGGGTATAAGAGGTCAAGTGTTGCAGTATATAAGAGGCCAAGTGTTGCAGGATATAAGAGGTCAAGTGTTGCAGGGTATAAGAGGTCAAGTGTTGCAGGATATAAGAGGTCAAGTGTTGCAGGGTATAAGAGGTCAAGTGTTGCAGGGTATAAGAGGTCAAGTGTTGCAGGGTATAAGAGGTCAAGTGTTGCAGGGTATAAGAGGTCAGAAACTCGTTAAAGAATTTCTCACTTCTCCAGGAAAACAATCCACAACCATCCACCTCAGCTGACAATCCACAACCATCCACCTCAGCTAACAATCCACAACCATCCACCTCAGCTAACAATCCACAACCATCCACCTCAGCTAACAATCCACAACCATCCACCTCAGCTAACAATCCACAACCATCCACCTCAGCTAACAATCCACAACCATCCTCATCTAACAATCCACAACCATCCACCTCAGCTAACAATCCACAACCATCCACCTCAGCTAACAATCCACAACCATCCACCTCAGCTAACAATCCACAACCATCCACCTCAGCTGACAATCCACAACCATGCACCTCAGCTAACAATCCACAACCATCCACCTCAGCTAACAATCCACAACCATCCACCTCAGCTAACAATTCACAACCATCCACCTCAGCTAACAATCCACAACCATCCACCTCAGCTAACAATACACAACCATGAACCTCAGCTGACAATCCACAACCATCCACCTCAGCTGACAATCCACAACCATCCACCTCAGCTGACAATCCACAACCATCCACCTCAGCTAACAATCCACAACCATCCACCTCAGCTAACAATCCACAACCATCCACCTCAGCTAACAATCCACAACCATCCCCCTCAGCTAACAATCCACAACTATCCACCTCAGCTGACAATCCACACCCATCCACCTCAGCTAACAATCCACAACCATCCACCTCAGCTAACAATCCACAACCATCCACCTCAGCTAACAATCCACAACCATCCACCTCAGCTAACAATCCACAACCATCCACCTCAGCTAACAATCCACAACCATCCACCTCAGCTAACAATCCACAACCTTCCACCTCAGCTAACAATCCACAACCATCCACCTCAGCTAACAATCCACAACCATCCACCTCAGCTAACAATCCACAACCATCCACCTCAGCTAACAATCCACAACCATCCACCTCAGCTAACAATACACAACCATGAACCTCAGATGACAATCCACAACCATCCACCTCAGCTGACAATCCACAACCATCCACCTCAGCTAACAATCCACACCCATCCACCTCAGCTAACAATCCACAACCATCCACCTCAGCTAACAATCCACAACCATCCACCTCAGCTGACAATCCACACCCATCCACCTCAGCTAACAATCCACACCCATCCACCTCAGCTAACAATCCACAACCATCCACCTCAGCTAACAATTCACAACCATCCACCTCAGCTAACAATACACAACCATGAACCTCAGCTGACAATCCACAACCATCCACCTCAGCTGACAATCCACAACCATCCACCTCAGCTGACAATCCACAACCATCCACCTCAGCTAACAATCCACACTCATCCACCTCAGCTAACAATCCACAACCATCCACCTCAGCTAACAATCCACACCCATCCACCTCAGCTAACAATCCACAACCATCCCCCTCAGCTGACAATCCACAACCATCCACCTCAGCTGACAATCCACACCCATCCACCTCAGCTAACAATCCACACCCATCCACCTCAGCTAACAATCCACAACCATCCACCTCAGCTAACAATCCACAACCATCCACCTCAGCTAACAATCCACAACCATCCACCTCAGCTAACAATCCACAACCATCCACCTCAGCTAACAATCCACAACCATCCACCTCAGCTAACAATCCACAACCATCCACCTCAGCTAACAATCCACAACCATCCACCTCAGCTGACAATCCACAACCATCCACCTCAGCTAACAATCCACAACCATCCACCTCAGCTAACAATCCACAACCATCCACCTCAGCTAACAATCCACAACCATCCACCTCAGCTAACAATACACAACCATGAACCTCAGATGACAATCCACAACCATCCACCTCAGCTGACAATCCACAACCATCCACCTCAGCTGACAATCCACACCCATCCACCTCAGCTAACAATCCACAACCATCCACCTCAGCTAACAATCCACAACCATCCACCTCAGCTAACAATCCACAACCATCCACCTCAGCTAACAATCCACAACCATCCACCTCAGCTAACAATCCACACCCATCCACCTCACCTAACAATCCACAACCATCCACCTCAGCTAACAATCCACAACCATCCACCTCAGCTAACAATCCACAACCATCCTCCTCAGCTAACAATCCACAACCATCCACCTCAGCTAACAATCCACAACCATCCACCTCAGCTAACAATCCACAACCATCCACCTCAGCTAACAATCCACAACCATGCACCTCAGCTAACAATCCACAACCATGCACCTCAGCTAACAATCCAAAACCATCCACCTCAGCTAACAATCCACAACCATCCACCTCAGCTAACAATCCACAACCATGCACCTCAGCTAACAATCCGCAACCATCCACCTCAGCTAACAATCCACAACCATGCACCTCAGCTAACAATACACAACCATGCACCTCAGCTAACAATCCACAATCATGCACCTCAGCTAACAATCCACAACCATCCACCTCAGCTAACAATACACAACCATGCACCTCAGCTAACAATACACAACCATCCACCTCAGCTAACAATACACAACCATGCACCTCAGCTAATACACAATCATCCACCTCAGCTAACAATACGCAACCATCCACCTCAGCTAACAATCCACAACCATGCACCTCAGCTAGCAATACACAATCATCCACCTCAGCTAACAATCCACAACCATCCACCTCAGCTAACAATACACAACCATCCACCTCAGCTAACAATCCACAACCATCCACCTCAGCTAACAATACACAATCATCCACCTCAGCTAACAATACACAACCATCCACCTCAGCTAACAATACATAACCATCCACCTCAGCTGACAATCCACAACCATCCACCTCAGCTAACAATCCACAACCATCCACCTCAGCTAACAATACACAATCATCCACCTCAGCTAACAATCCACAACCATCCACCTCAGCTAACAATACACAATCATCCACCTCAGCTAACAATACACAATCATCCACCTCAGCTAACAATACACAATCATCCACCTCAGCTAATACACAACAATCCACCTCAGCTAACAATACACAACCATCCACCTCAGCTGACAATCCACAACCATCCACCTCAGCTAACAATCCACAACCATCCACCTCAGCTAACAATACACAATCATCCACCTCAGCTAACAATCCACAACCATCCACCTCAGCTAACAATACACAATCATCCACCTCAGCTAATACACAATCATCCACCTCAGCTAACAATACACAACCATCCACCTCAGGTAACAATACACAACCATCCACCTCAGCTGACAATCCACAACCATCCACCTCAGCTAACAATCCACAACCATCCACCTCAGCTAACAATCCACAACCATCCACCTCAGCTAACAATACACAATCATCCACCTCAGCTAACAATCCACAACCATCCACCTCAGCTAACAATACACAATCATCCACCTCAGCTAACAATACACAATCATCCACCTCAGCTAACAATCCACAATCATCCACCTCAGCTAACAATACACAACCATCCACCTCAGCTAACAATACACAACCATGCACCTCAGCTAACAATCCACAACCATGCACCTCAGCTAACAATACACAGCCATGCACCTCAGCTAACAATACACAATCATCCACCTCAGCTAACAATACACAGGATCCCTCTTCAGCATCTGTAGTCTTAACCAATGCATTAAACAATACATGTCGACAGCTACAATTACATTATCAATTTTTGTTTGTTTGCAGTTTAGAGACATGAAAAGTTGTCTGCCTTTTCCAGGGTAACTCTCGCTACCTTCAGTGCATGTCTCTGTGTTTTTGTCTTCACTGTGGTTGCAGCGGCGAGTCTCGCTTGCATCCTGTGTGTGTGTGTGTGTGTGTGTGTGTGTGTGTGTGTGTGTGTGTGTGTGTGTGTGTGTGTGTGTACTCGCCTAGCTGAGGTTGCGGGGGTCGAGTCCGAGCTCCTGGCCCCGCCTCTTCACTGATCGCTACTAGGTCACTCTCCCTGAGCCGTGAGCTTTATCATACCTCTGCTTAAAGCTATGTATGGATCCTGCCTCCACTACATCGCTTACCAAACTATTCCACTTCCTGACTACTCTGTGGCTGAAGAAATACTTCCTAACATCCCTGTGATTCATCTGTGTTTTCAGCTTCCAACTGTGTCCCCTTGTTACTGTGTCCCATCTCTGGAACATCCTGTCTTTGTCCACCTTGTCAATTCCTCTCAGTATTTTGTATGTCGTTATCATGTCCCCCCTGTCTCTCCTGTCCTCCAGTGTCGTCAGGTTGATTTCTCTTAACCTCTCCTCGTAGTACATATCTCTTAGCTCTGGGACTAGTCTTGTTGCAAACCTTTGCACTTTCTCTAGTTTCTTCACGTGCTTGGCTAGGTGAGGGTTCCAAACTGGTGCCGCATACTCCAATATGGGCCTAACGTACACGGTGTACAGGGTCCTGAATGATTCCTTATTAAGATGTCGGAATGCTGTTCTGAGGTTTGCTAGGCTTGTCAATAAAGCTAGGGATCCTTAACTTGTAAATAGCTTGTCAAAGCTATGGATCCTTGTAAATAGCTTGTCAATAAAGCTAGGGATCCTTGTAAATAGCTTGTCAATAACGCTAGGGATCCTTAACTTGTAAATAGCTTGTCAATAAAGCTAGGGATCCTTAACTTGTAAATAGCTTGTCAATAAAGCTAGGGATCCTTAACTTGCAAATAGCTTGTCAATAAAGCTAGGGAACCTTAACTTGTAAATAGCTTGTCAATAAAGCTAGGGATCCTTGTAAATAGCTTGTCAATAAAGCTAGGGATTCTTGTAAATAGCTTGTCAATAAAGCTAGGGATTCTTGTAAATAGCTTGTCAATAAAGCTAGGGATCCTTAACTTGCATATAGCTTGTCAATAAAGCTAAGGATCCTTAACTTGTAAATAGCTTGTCAATAAAGCTAGGGATCCTTGTAAATAGCTTGTCAAAGCTAAGGATCCTTGTAAATAGCTTGTCAATAAAGCTAGGAATCCTTGTAAATAGCTTGTCAATAAAGCTAGGGATGCTTAACTTGTAAATAGCTTGTCAATAAAGCTAGGGATCCTTGTAAATAGCTTGTCAATAAAGCTAGGGATGCTTAACTTGTAAATAGCTTGTCAATAAAGCTAGGAATCCTTGTAAATAGCTTGTCAATAAAGCTAGGTATGCTTAACTTGTAAATAGCTTGTCAATAAAGCTAGGGATCCTTGTAAATAGCTTGTCAATAAAGCTAGGGATCCTTGTAAATAGCTTACCAATAAAGCTAGGGATCCTTGTAAATAGCTTGTCAATAAAGCTACGAATCCTTAACTTGTAAATAGCTTGTCAATAAAGCTAGGGATCCGTAACTTGTAAATAGCTTGTCAAAAAAGCTAGGGATCCTTAACTTGCATATAGCTTGTCAATAAAGCTAAAGATCCTTAACTTGTAAATAGCTTGTCAATAAAGCTAGGGATCCTTGCAAATAGCTTGTCAATAAAGCTAGGGATCCTTAACTTGTAAATAGCTTGTCAATAAAGCTAGGGATCCTTGTAAATAGCTTGTCAATAAAGCTAGGGATCCTTAACCTAACCTTGTCAACCCCCCATCCTCTCTCTCTCTCTCTCTCTCTCTCTCTCTCTCTCTCCCCCCTCTCTCTCTCTCTCTCTCTCTCTCCCCCTCCCCTCTCTCTCTCTCTCTCCCTCCCTTTCTCTCCACCCTCTCTCTCTCTCCCTCCCCTCCCCTCTCTCTCTCCCCCTCTCTCTCCCTCCCCTCTCTCTCTCCCTCTCCCTCCGCCCCCCCCTCTCTCTCTCTCTCTCCCTCCCCCCCCCTCTCTCTCTCTCTCTCCCTCCCCCCCCTCTCTCTCTCTCTCTCTCTCTCTCTCCAACCATTCACGGTATTTTAACACAATACTAAGAGAATGCACATAAAAACACCTCTATCCTGTATTCATCATATATGCCCTGTAAGAATGAGTTAACAATGTCTGAATATTTTCCTGGTAATATTGCCTGGGCTCCAGCAGCTCCATTGCTAACATCCACAACCAGTTTGCTCACTCTAGGACAAGAGAGGACGTCTTAATTTATGGCTGGACATCAAAGACCTCTTGATCAACCATATTTTTATCGTTGAGAATACATCTACCATTAATTTGCCTCCTGCTAATTAAAAATATTAATTATTGCCCCATGAATCAATTGAGACGCTCAAATGAGAAAATTTTGGTTATAGAAAAGCGATATTAAATACGAATATCTGGGAAATTTTACAAGGCGACTACAGGGTCTTAAATGACCCGCAGTTGAAGCTTTTGGTCACCTGATGGAGGCCTTTCGCTGGCTTACCGGTCCACTCCCTTTAAAAATTATGGTCGCTTATAACCATTTAGTTTTAGTCTGTTGTTTAGAGAAATAACCTTCAAGTGGGTTCTAGGAAGCAGGTTGAGGGCTCTTGTTCCACGGAATAGAAGCTATCCTCTCTTTCAGTCATTCTGTGATCACTTTACAAAGGTGTATTGATACTGCTAATGAGATCTTCATCCAAGGAACTGGGAGCAATTCCCCGCTCATTAAATCAAATCTAATTAATCCCAACCCTCCTTATTTCCAGAGACTGTATAACCCATACTGATTTAGTGCATCCCCACGATAATAAAAATAATAATAATAATAATAATAATAATAATAAAAGAATTTATGAGAATTATGAGCTCGTGAGGGTTTGTCGTGATTTTTTATGAGAATTTGTGGTTTTCTTTCTATTAATCAACAAGATTTTTAAAGATTTAAGACAGGTATCTTAGGTATCTTTACTGAGGAAACGTATCGCCTGCACAGCAGACTTTAAAAGTCGCTATAAAGGCACAATATCGTGACCGGAACAATATGCAAATAACCCGTACGTAGGTGGAGCTTACAACGACGTTTCGGTCCTTCTTGAACCATTTCCAAAGTCACATTAACGAAGAGAAGAGACGGAGGGAACAAGAAAGGTTGAAGGAGGAGGAAACGTAGTGGTAGAGGTGCTTACAACGACGTTTCGGTCCTTCTTGAACCATTTCCAAAGTCACATTAACGAAGAGAAGAGACGGAGGGAACAAGACAGGTTAAAGGAGGAGGAAACGTAGTGGTAGAGGTGCTTACAACGACGTTTCGGTCCTTCTTGAACCATTTCCAAAGTCACATTAACGAAGAGAAGAAACGGAGGGAACAAGACAGGTTAAAGGAAGAGGAAACGTAGTGGTAGAGGTGCTTACAACAGAACCATTTCCAAAGTCACATTAACGAAGAGAAGAGACGGAGGGAACAAGACAGGTTGAAGGAGGAGGAAACGTAGTGGTAGAGGTGCTTACAACGACGTTTCGGTCCTTCTTGAACCATTTCCAAAGTCACATTAACGAAGAGAAGAGACGGAGGGAACAAGACAGGTTGAAGGAAGAGGAAACGTAGTGGTAGAGGTGCTTACAACGACGTTTCGGTCCTTCTTGAACCATTTCCAAAGTCACATTAACGAAGAGAAGAGACGGAGGGAACAAGACAGGTTAACGAAGAGAAGAGACGGAGGGAACAAGACAAGGAGGAAACGTAGTGGTGTGCTTACAACGACGTTTCGGGAACCATTTCCAAAGTCACATTAACGAAGAGAAGAGACGGAGGGAACAAGACAGGTTGAAGGAGGAGGAAACGTAGTGGTAGAGGTGTTTCGGTCCTTCTTGAACCATTTCCAAAGTCACATTAACGAAGAGAAGAGACGGAGGGAACAAGACAGGTTAAAGGAAGAGGAAACGTAGTGGTAGAGGTGCTTACAACGACGTTTCGGTCCTTCTTGAACCATTTCCAAAGTCACATTAACGAAGAGAAGAGACGGAGGGAACAAGACAGGTTGAAGGAGGAGGAAACGTAGTGGTAGAGGTAATAGAGGTAATGGAGGAACACTGGGAGGTAGGTGCTCCATGACGGACCGAAACGTCGTCTTAAGCTCCTCTCTCCTACATGTGGGTTGTGTTTTAGGCTTCTCTTAATGCACATGTGTTTTAATCTCCAACTTATCGGTGTTATAAACCATTTTCAACAAATCAATTTGTTTAACAGAGTGAGAGTTTGTTTTAAGGTCGTGGGAAAAACGTCTGATCATAATTACGTTAATTATCACTGATGATAAATAACGCTAAATTAATTATGACTGGCACGTTAGGTACTGTGGATATAGTTAGGTTATATTTTACTACGTTATTACTTAGTTATTTGAGGTTAGGCTACATTAGATTAGGTTAGGTTACGTTAGGTTACGTTAGGTTACGTTAGGTTACGTTAGGTTACGTTAGGTTACGTTAGATTAGGTTAGGTTAGGTTAGGTTAGGTTAGGTTAGGCTAGGTTAGATTAGGTTAGGTTAGGCTAGATTAGATTAGGTTAGGCTAGGTTACGTTAGGTTAGGTTAGGTTAGGCTAGGTTAGGTTAGGTTAGGTTAGGTTAGGTTAGGTTAGGCTAGGTTAGGTTAGGTTAGGTTAGGTTAGGTTAGGTTAGGTTAGGTTAGGTTAGGCTAGGTTAGGTTAGGTTAGGTTAGGTTAGGTTAGGCTAGGTTAGATTAGGTTAGGTTAGGCTAGATTAGATTAGGTTAGGTTAGGTTAGGTTAGGTTAGATTAGGTTACGTTAGGTTACGTTAGGTTACGTTAGGTTACGTTAGGTTACGTTAGGTTACGTTAGGTTACGTTAGGTTACGTTAGGTTACGTTAGGTTACGTTACGTTAGGTTACGTTAGGTTACGTTAGGTTACGTTAGGTTAGGTTAGGCTAGATTAGATTAGATTAGATTAGGTTAGATTAGATTAGGTTAGGCTAGGTTAGGTTAGGTTAGGTTAGGTTAGGTTAGGTTAGATTAGGTTACGTTAGGTTACGTTAGGTTACGTTAGGTTACGTTAGGTTACGTTAGGTTACGTTAGGTTACGTTAGGTTACGTTAGGTTACGTTAGGTTAGGTTAGATTAGGTTAGATTAGGTTACGTTAGGTTACGTTAGGTTACGTTAGGTTAGGTTAGGTTCAGGTCCTGGTTGTTCCAGAGGTAGAAACAGTTGGGCGTGTTTCTTTACCTGGTTGTCTATGTCACCATCAGTAAAATGGGTACTGGGTGTTAGTGGACTGGTGGGTCCATCCTGGTGTTAGTGGACTGGTGTGGTCACATCCTGGGTGTTAGTGGACTGGTGTAGGTCACATCCTGGGTGTTAGTGGACTGTGTGGGTCACATCCTGGTGTTAGTGGACTGGTGGGGTCACATCCAGGGTGTTAGTGGACTGGTGTGAGTCACATCCTGGGTGTTAGTGGACTGGTGTGGTCACATCCTGGGTGTTAGTGGACTGGTGTGGGTCACATCCTGGGTGTTAGTGGACTGGTGTGGGTCACATCCTGGGTGTTAGTGGACTGGTGTGGGTCATATCCTGGGTGTTAGTGGACTGGTGTGGGTCATATCCTGGGTGTTAGTGGACTGGTGTGAGTCACATTTTGGGTTTTAGTGGACTGGTGTGGGTCACATCCTGGGTGTTAGTGGACTGGTGTGGGTCACATCCTGGGTGTTAGTGGACTGGTGTGGGTCACATCCTGGGTGTTAGTGGACTGGTGGGTCACATCCTGGGTGTTAGTGGACTGTGTGGGTCACATCCTGGTGTTAGTGGACTGGTGTGGGTCACATCCTGGGTGTTAGTGGACTGGTGTGGGTCACATCCTGGGTGTTAGTGGCTGGTGTGGGTCACATCCTGGGTGTTAGTGACTGGTGTGGGTCACATCCTGGGTGTTAGTGGACTGGTGTGGGCACATCCTGGGTGTTAGTGGACTGGTGTGGTCACATCCTGGGTGTTAGTGGACTGGTGTGGTCACATCCTGGGTGTTAGTGGACTGGTGTGGGTCACATCCTGGATGTTAGTGGACTGGTGTGGGTCACATCCTGGTGTAGTGGACGGTGGGTCAATCCTGGGTGTTAGTGGACCGGTGTGAGCATACATTCTGGGCTGTTAGTGGACTGGTGTGGTCACATCCTGAGTGTTAGTGGGCTGGTGGAGTCATCCTGGTGTTAGTGGACTGGTGTGTCACATCTGGTGTTAGTGGGCTGGTGTGGTCACATCGGGTGTTAGTGTGGTGGGTCAATCCTGGTGTTAGTGACTGTGGGTCACATCCTGGGTGTAGTGGACTGTGTGGGTCAATCCTTGGTGTATGGACTGTTGGTCATATCCTGGTGTTAGTGGATTGGTGTGGTCACTACCTGGATGTTAGTGGACGGTGTGGTGATCCTGGGTAATACTGTATATTCTTGTAATGTACTTATAACAGCGTTTCATGTATGTATATCCTGTGTACATGTACTGGTCTGTATACTGTTTAGTACTGCATGTACTTGTATACCTTGTACATGTACTTGTATACTTGTACATGTACTTGTATACTTGTCATCTTGTATACCTTGTACATCTTGTATACTTGTCATGTATATACCTTGTACATGTACTTGTATACCTTGTACATGACTTGATACTTGATACATGTCTTGCATACCTTGTACATGCTATACCTTGTACATGTACTTGTATACCTTGTACATGTACTTGTATACCTTGTACATGTACTTGTATACCTTGTACATGTACTTGTATACCTTGTACATGTACTGTATACCTTGTACATGTACTTGTATACCTTGTACATGTACTGTATACCTGTACATGTACTGGTAGTAATGATTATATATGTACTTTTATTATTTTATTAAGTTAGCAATCATTGAAAGTTTAGCGAACTTAGATACATGCAATTGTATACCTAATACATGTACTTAAAATACGTATGTAATCCTCCTTGTACATTACTGATACTTGAATATCAAAATGCTATTACTACTACTTTTCACATACTACTACTTACCTTGTACTGTCCGACAGTTAGTATCCTGACATGTAGCTTGATCTTGTACATGTATGTATCCTGTACATGGTAACTTGTAATTCTTCACCTGTATGTACTGTAACCTACATATTTAAACTTCAATACTGGTAGTAAGATTATTATTATTATTATTATTATTATTATTATTATTATTATTATTATTATTAAGGTTAGGGCAAATCAGGTTGAAAAGTTTAAGCGAAAAATTAAAACAAGAAAGCAATGGTATTACCCTAAAATATATCTTAAAATACGTTTGTAAAATCTTCGCCTTGTTCCACAACACTGGAAACTTACTGACAACAAGAGGGTTCTCATACACTGGAATCTTTACGTGTGCCAAACCTTCCAGAAAGCAATTTTCCAGCGTAAGATTTTCTTGGAACTTTTGATTCCAGGGAAACAATCCAGGAAAGTCGAGCTGTGTGGCTTATTTCCAGTAGGGTCCTTATGTCTTAACTCATAAAGTGGCTCACAACGGTTGACTGACACCTAGGTACCTAATTATTTCTAGGTTACATGTGCCACCATGTGTAAGGAGGCTGCTCAAGTGTCTCAAAAATGCGACCCACAATAGCCAACTAAGGAAATATTCCCAAAAGACTTTCCTCATTCGAAAGTAATATCTATTTCTACATGTACAAGGTATACAAGTACATGTACAAGGTATACAAGTACATGTACAAGGTATACAAGTACATATACAAGGTATACAAGTACATGTACAAGGTATACAAGTACATATACAAGGTATACAAGTACATGTACAAGGTATACAAGTACATATACAAGGTATACAAGTACATATACAAGGTATACAAGTACATATACAAGGTATACAAGTACATATACAAGGTATACAAGTACATATACAAGGTATACAAGTACATATACAAGGTATACAAGTACATGTACAAGGTATACAAGTACATATACAAGGTATACAAGTACATATACAAGGTATACAAGTACATATACAAGGTATACAAGTACATATACAAGGTATACAAGTACATATACAAGGTATACAAGTACATATACAAGGTATACAAGTACATATACAAGGTATACAAGTACATATACAAGGTATACAAGCACATGTACAAGGTATACCAGTACATGTACAAGGTATACAAGTACATATACAAGGTATACAAGTACATATACAAGGTATACATGTACAAGGAATACAAGTACATATACAAGGTATACAAGTACATATACAAGGTATACAAGTACATGTACAAGGTATACCAGTACATGTACAAGGTATACAAGTACATATACAAGGTATACAAGTACATATACAAGGTATACAAGCACATGTACAAGGTATACAAGTACATGGTGGTTAACGCCCTCGCTTCACACGGTGAGGGCCTGGGTTCGATTCCCAGCCAGAGTAGAAACATTGGACGTGTTTCTTTCCACCTGTTGTCTATGTTCCCCATCAGTAAAATGGGTACCTGGGTGTTAGTGGACTGGTGTGGGTCGCATCCTGGGACACTGACCTAAGGAGGCCTGGTCACAGACCGGGCCGCGGGGACGTTGACCCCCGGAACTCTCTCCAGGTAAACTCCAGGTAAACATGTACAAGGTATATAAGCACATGTACAAGGTATACAAGTACATGTACAAGGTATACAAGTGCATATACAAGGTATACAAGTACATGTACAAGGTATACAAGTGCATATACAAGGTATACAAGTACATGTACAAGGTATACAAGTACATGTACAAGGTATACAAGTACATGTACAAGGTATACAAGTGCATATACAAGGTATACAAGTACATGTACAAGGTATACAAGTGCATATACAAGGTATATAAGTACATGTACAAGGTATACAAGTACATGTACAAGGTATACAAGTGCATATACAGGGTATATAAGTACAAGATATACAAGTACATGTACAAGGTATACAGACCATAGCTGACATCAGGCGGGTTTGTATATAGCAGTATGTCAATATTTCTAGTATTTGGGGCAAATCAGGTCAGTTTTGTCCCAGGATGCGACCCACATCAGTCGACTAACACCCATGTACCTACTTACTGTTAGGTGAACAGAGACAGCAGGTGTCTTATGGAAATACGTCCTAATGTTTCCAGCCGTACCTGGGAATCGATCCCAGGACCTCAGTGTGAAAGCCGAATGCGCTAGCGATCGAGCTACGGGACACCTCAGATTCGTTCTTTTTGAGTCGAACTCTGAAACTGAGTTAAGAGACAGTAGTGGCAGAGATCGAAATCACCGGCTCCTGAAAGTGTTAAAAGCAGTGGAGTCATCGTGCACTTACCGGGAGCAGTAAGCAGCGAACTTAACTTGACACGGGAACGTTAATGGTATGAATGATGGCGGGACATAATGTAGGCTGGTGTTATTGCGGGTGGCTGAGGAGGGTAGGAAGGTAATGTATGTTTTTCTCGAAGTGTTGTGGGGGCCATTAGTTGTGCACGTTGTGGGACCATTTGTTGTGGGTGTTGTGTGGGCGTTTGTTGTTGTCGGGGTCATTTATGGTGGGGACATTTGCTGTGGGTGTTGTGAGGGCCATTTGTTGTGGGTGTTGTGAGGGCCATTTGTTGTGGGTGTTGTGAGGGCCATTTGTTGTGGGTGTTGTGAGGGCCATCTGTTGTTGTGGGTGTTGTGAGGGACATCTGTTGTGGGTATTGTGAGGGCCATTTATTGTGGGTACTGTGAGGGCCATTTGTTGTGGGTATTGTGAGGGCCATTTGTTGTGAGGGCCATTTGTTGTGGGTACTGTGAGGGCCATTTGTTGTGAGGGCCATTTGCTGTGTGTGTTGTGGGGGTTATTTCCTGTACTAGACGAAGTGAAAGTGTTACAAGCAAATATTTTGGCGTGTGTTGCGAGGACTTACATTGCACTGGGTGTTGAAGTGGGCCATATGGTGTGGTGAGTGTTGAAGGAGGCCACGTATTGCTATAGGTGTTGAAAGTGTTGCGGCAAAGAAACATGTTGATAGTGTACCGGGAGAACATGCTGCAAGAGGTGTTACAGAAAGCCATATACTGTAGTGGGTTTTAAAGAAGGGTCATAATGAGGGTGCTCAAGAATGCCGTGTTGTGGCAGTGGTTAGTGTTGAGGGGACGATATATATTGCGGGTGTTGCGGGGGCATATAGCAGGGGGTGTTGCTGTGGACAATATGGTAAGTAGGGTGTTGGGGGAAGATCCTGGGTGTATATAGGACAGTATAAATTAGAGGGGATGGGGGACCATAAATATCTTAACAAAGGTGGCTTTGTTGGTCTCCAGGAAAAGCTTTGACTTCGGGTTTATGGAAGGCTGTTACTTATAACATTATCCTCTCTCTCTCTCTCTCTCTCTCTCTCTCTCTCTCTCTCTCTCCCAGTTCTCTCTCTCCCTTCTCCCTCTCCCTTCTCCCTCTCCTCCCTCTCTCTCTCTCTCTTCCCCCCACTCTCCTTCCCCCCACTCCCCCTCTCTCTCTCCCTTCTCCCTCTCCCCCCTCTCTCTCCCCTCTCTCTCCCCCCTCTCTCTCTTCCCGTCCCACTCCCCCCTCCCTCTCTCTCCCTTCTCCCTTCTCCCCTCTCTCTCCCCGGTAATCTATCTCTCTCCCCACTCTCTCTCTTCCCTTCTCCCTCTCCCTTCTCCTTCTCCCCCAGGTCTCTCTCTCTCTCTCTCCCAGGTCTCTCTCTCTCTCTCCCCAGGTCTCTCTCCCCACTCTCTCTCTTCCCCTCCCACTCCCCCTCCCCCTCTCTCCCTTCTCTCTCTTCCTTCTCACCTCTCTCTCCCTTCTCCCCTCTCTCTCCCTTCTCCCCTCTCGCTCTCTCCCCCCTCTCTCCCCCCTCTCTCTCTTCCCCCCTCTCTCTCTCCCCCCCTCTCTCTCTCCCCCCTCTCTCTCCCCCCTCTCTCTCCCCCCTCTCTCTCCCCCTCTCTCTCCCCCTCTCTCTCTCTCTCCCCCCTCTCCCCCCCTTTTTTTTTTTTTACACAGGGTTTGACAAGGTTAAGGATCCCTAGCTTTATTGACAAGCTATTTACAGGTTCAAGATTCCTAACTTTATTGGCAAGCTAAGAGCTGTTACCTACATCAGCTCATTTGAAAGCATTTTTATTGTTATGAGACATACAAGTAGGGAACAGGATGGAGTTGGAGCCATCTGTGGACCAGCATTTTCATTTGATCAACTGACGTTATCTCGTTGACATCATTATGCTGTACGAATGTGTTCCATACTCGAGTCATCCTGGGTATATATGATGTCAGATGGAGTGATGTTCTGGAGAAGGGTACAGCCAGAGTGAAGTTGCTGCTTTCTGCCCGTCTTGTGGCATAAAAGCTTGTTTCACGCTGTCCTCGAAGTGGATCCAAGTGTGGTACTTTGACAATATTGGCCTTGTACATAACAGTAAGGCCACCCACATCCCTCCTATGTTGAAGGCTCTGCTGAAATGACAGATCTATCCAGGATGGGTCCAGGCGAGAGATGAGACGTCTTGCTCTGTTCTCTACTCTGTCAAGCAGTCGCAGATGAGAGGGAGGGCAGGCAAACCAAGAAAGTGGAGCATACTCAAGGTGTGAGCATACTTGTGCCTCGTACAGGATCTTGCAACCCCTACTGTCAAGCAGATGCGAGATACGGCGAAGTGCTGTAAGCTTCCTGGCTGCCTTGTTTGCAAGATTTACAACATGATTCTTCATGGTTAGTTTGGAGTCAAATTTCACCCCATGGATATCAACTTCTTCTCCAGGTGCCACACCCTCCCATTCATCCTTACTACTGCACCAGCATTACCATCATTGTGCCTAGAGACGATCATCATTTGCGTTTTCTCAGGTGCAAATGTTACTTGCCATCTATTTCCCCAAGCTGATATAGCTCTCAGCTGGTGATTGATGTAGCTTAGAGCAGCTGGCATTTCTTCTCTTGGATAAGTGAATGTCAGTTTACAGTCGTCTGCATATGCATGTGATTCTGGGATGAGATGAAGAAGGTCGTTGAAGTAGACATTCCATAACAATGGACCCAGCACGCTTCCTTGTGGAACACTTGCCCCAATAGGATGTCTTGCTGATTCTGTTCCATTGAGAACTACACTTAGAGATCTACCATGAAGGTAATCACTGAGGAGACATAGCGTAGAGCCTGCAATTCCCAGTGCTTGAAGTTTTGCTAAGAGGCCCTGGTGCCACACCCGGTCGAAAGCGCCAGCAATGTCCAGTGCTACCACACAGCTGACTTTGGATCCATCCAGTGACTGGTGCCACTTAGTGGAGAGGTTTAACAATAGATCAGCAGCAGAGTAACCTTTCCTGAAGCCATATTGACGATCACAAAGTAGTGAGTGGTAGTCAAAAAACTCTGTCATTTGTCTTGAGATTATTGTCTCAAGGATCTTACCAGTGATTGACAGGAGTGACACTGGTCTGTAGTTGCTGATTTCTGCTCTGCTCTTCTTTTTGTGAACAGGGACTACATTTGCCTCTTTCCATAGAGAGGGCCATTTACACTGTACTAGGCAGTGCTGAAAGATGCGAGTTAGAGGTGCTGCTAGCTGGTCTGCACATCTTCTCAACAATCTTGGGCTCAACTTGTCTGGGCCCACAGCCTTTTCTTGGTCAAGCGATTTAAGAAGGAAATGCACCTCCTCCTGCCTTATTGTCGCCACTGACAGTTTTGACACAGTTCTTGCAGCTAGCCAAGGAGGGTCCCTTGCTGGATCAGGAACTTGCATTTTGGTAGCAAAGTGTTCAGCAAAGAGGTCCGCCTCTCTCTCTCTCCCCTCTCTCTCTCCCCTCTCTCTCCCTTCTCTCCCCCGTCTCTCTCCCCCTCTCTCCCCTCTCTCTCTTCCCTCTATCTCTCCTCTCCCCGTCTTTCTCCCCTCTCTGTCCCTCTCTCCCCTCTCTCCACATCTCTCTCTCTCCTCTCTCTCCCCTCTCTCTTCCCTCTCTCCCCTCCCTCTCTCTCTCCCCCTCTCTCTCCCCCTCTCTCCCCTCTCTCTCCCCTCTCTCTCTCCCCTCTCTCTCTCCCCTCTCTCTCTCCCCTCTCTCTCTCCCCTCTCTCTCTCCCCTCTCTCTCTCCCCTCTCTCTCTCCCCTCTCTCTCTCCCCTCTCTCTCTCTCCTCTCCTCTCTCTCCTCTCTCTCTCTCCCTCCCCTCTCTCTCCCCTCTCTCTCCCCTCTCTCTCCCCTCTCTCTCCCCTCCCCCTTTCTCTCTATCTTTCTCTCTCCCTTTCTCTCTCTCTTTCTCCCTTTCTCCCTTTCTCTCCCCCTTTCCCTCTTCCCCTTTCCCCTCTCTCTCCCCTCTCTCTCTCGTCTCCCTTTCTCTCTCCATTTCTCTATTTCTCTCTCCCTTTCTCTCCCCCTTTCTCCATTTCTCTCACCCTTTCTTTCTCCCTCTCTCCCTTTCTCTCCCCCTTTCTCTCCCCCTTTCCCCCTCTCCCTCATCGTGCAACACACTGCTGGTCAGAACTCTTCACAACAGTCAGATTCTGTGAATATCCTAAAATGATTGATAGTTACCCTTCTGTGTCAGGAACCGTTCTAAAGAAGATCGTTTGAGTGCTGTGAACGTTCACCTTCACGAACAACGACTGTAAACACAACTGAGACAGTTTATGCATGTGAACGACTGTAAACACGACTGAGACAGTTTATGCATGTGAACGACTGTAAACACAACTGAGACAGTTTATGCATGTGAACGACTGTAAACACGACTGAGACAGTTTATGCATGTGAACGACTGTAAACACGACTGAGACAGTTTATGCATGTGAACGACTGTAAACACGACTGAGACAGTTTATGCATGTGAACGACTGTAAACACGACTGAGACAGTTTATACATGTTAACGACTGTAAACAACTGAGACAGTTTATGCATGTTAACGACTGTAAACAACTGAGACAGTTTATGCATGTTAACGACTGTAAACAACTGAGACAGTTTATGCATGTTAACGACTGTAAACAACTGAGACAGTTTATGCATGTTAACGACTGTAAACAACTGAGACAGTTTATACATGTGAACGACTGTAAACAACTGAGACAGTTTATACATGTGAACGACTGTAAACAACTGAGACAGTTTATGCATGTTAACGACTGTAAACACGACTGAGACAGTTTATGCATGTTAACGACTGTAAACAACTGAGACAGTTTATGCATGTTAACGACTGTAAACACGACTGAGACAGTTTATGCATGTTAACGACTGTAAACACGACTGAGACAGTTTATGCATGTTAACGACTGTAAGCACGACTGAGACAGGTAGGCGAGTAGGTACAAAGGAGAAACAAATACCGTGTACAACCCATATTAACAGGAAAGACCTCGTAACAATGAATCAAAAGACATAAATAACCCGAACATAGAAGAGAAACCCTTACGACGACGTTTCGGTCCGACTTGGACCATCTACAAGTCACGGAATTGTGCCTTTTTATTCTTATGGATCCAAATTTGTCAGATATAGAAGTGATTCAAAAAGTTCAGGCATGGTAGTATATATATATATCTTTCTTTCTTTCAACACACTGGCTGTATCCCACCGAGGCGGGGTGGCCCAAAAGGAAAAACAAAAGTTTCTCCTTTTATATTTATAAATATATACAGGTGAAGGGGTATATATATATATATATATATATATATATATATATATATATATATAGTAAAAGTTTTTATACCCCTAATATAGGTAGTCAGATTTGTTCTGAGGCATGGAAGGGCAGTTCTATTTCCTTGGATCAAGAGCTATTCTCTGGCTTCAAGACACCCCTCTTGAGGGATTGGACGTAAGAAGAACCTGCCTAGAAAAGGCCAGGTAGCTATTGCAGTGGTGCTCCATTCTTATGTCCCAATTTATGTCCTATTTACTTTCCTAATGTCCCTACTTACGTCCCTATGTCACTATTTATATCCTCATATATGTCCTTATATCCTGCTTTTCATACTGAGAGTGATTACCTCCTCAGGAAGTAGGAATCAAATACACTAAAGGAGGATCAAACACTACTGAAGTGGACGGAATAACTAACATTATTGTTAGGTAAGACACATATGCAACAGTTAGGTATATTTATTTCGAAACGTTTCGCCTACACAGTAGGCTTCTTCAGTCGAGTAGAGAAAAGTTGATAGAAGCAGAAGATACTTGAAGACGATGTAATCAGTCCATCACCCTTAAAGTTTTGAGGTGGTCAGTCCCTCAGTCTGGAGAAGAGCATTGTTCCATAGTATGAAACAATATTGTTCCAGACAATGGAACAATGCTCTTCTCCAGACTGAGGGACTGACCACCTCAAAACTTTAAGGGTGATGGACTGATTACATCGTCTTCAAGTATCTTCTGCTTCTACCAACTTTTCTGTACTCGACTGAAGAAGCCTACTGTGTAGGCGAAACGTTTCGAAATAAAGATACCTAACTGTTGCATATGTGTCTTACCTAACAACCTGTCGGTATTTTATACCATTTTAATGTTCAACTAACATTATCCTCGGAACTCTAGGCAGCGACAGACATTTAACCCTTAAACGGTCCAAACGTAGATCTACGTTTTTCCAACATTTTAAAGTATGTAAAAAAACGTAGATGTTCTTACTGTTTTTTTCACATTTGAAAATGTGTAAAAAAAACTTTGATCTACGTTTTTTTTGTTATATTTGAAAAAAATGTAAAAACCGTAGATCTACTTTTGGAGCACTACGCATGTATACATAGATCTGTTTGGACAGTTTAAGGGTTAAAGTCACAGTTAAAAGTACATTATACTGGCCTTTTTGAGGAATGTTCATAAGACCTCTCGGTGATGTTTGAAAACTTTTGATAAAGGGCACAAAGTTGCATTTACTTAAGACTGTTTTGTATATGTAGTAGTGGTCACCACTGTGAGGGGGATGTATAATGTCCTGTAGTAGCAGTCACCACTGTGAGGGGGATGTATAATGTCCTGTAGTAGTGGTCACCACTGTGAGGGGGATGTATAATGTCCTGTAGTAGTGGTCACCACTGTGAGGGGGATGTATAATGTCCTGTAGTAGCGGTCACCACTGTGAGGGGGATGTATAATGTCCTGTAGTAGTGGTCACCACTGTGAGGGGGATGTATAATGTCCTGTAGTAGTGGTCACCACTGTGAGGGGGATGTATAATGTCCTGTAGTAGCGGTCACCACTGTGAGGGGGATGTATAATGTCCTGTAGTAGTGGTCACCACTGTGAGGGGGATGTATAATGTCCTGTAGCAGCGGTCACCACTGTGAGGGGGATGTATAATGTCCTGTAGTAGCGATCACCACTGTGAGGGGGGATGTATAATGTTCTGTAGTAGCGGTCACCACTGTGAGGGGGATGTATAATGTCCTGTAGTAGCAGTCACCACTGTGAGGGGGATGTATAATGTCCTGTAGTAGTGGTCACCACTGTGAGGGGGATGTATAATGTCCTGTAGCAGCGGTCACCACTGTGAGGGGGATGTATAATGTCCTGTAGTAGCGGTCACCACTGTGAGGGGGATGTATAATGTCCTGTAGTAGCGGTCACCACTGTGAGGGGGATGTATAATGTCCTGTAGTAGCGGTCACCACTGTGAGGGGGATGTATAATGTCCTGTAGTAGCGGTCACCACTGTGAGGGGGATGTATATCCTGTAGTAGCGGTCACCACTGTGAGGGGGATGTATAATGTCCTGTAGTAGCGGTCACCACTGTGAGGGGGATGTATAATGTCCTGTAGTAGCGGTCACCACTGTGAGGGGGATGTATAATGTCCTGTAGTAGCGGTCACCACTGTGAGGGGGATGTATAATGTCCTGTAGTAGCGGTCACCACTGTGAGGGGGATGTATAATGTCCTGTAGTAGCGGTCACCACTGTGAGGGGGATGTATAATGTCCTGTAGTAGCGGTCACCACTGTGAGGGGGATGTATAATGTCCTGTAGTAGCGGTCACCACTGTGAGGGGGGATGTATAATGTCCTGTAGTAGCGGTCACCACTGTGAGGGGGGATGTATAATGTCCTGTAGTAGTGGTCACCACTGTGAGGGGGATGTATAATGTCCTGTAGTAGCAGTCACCACTGTGAGGGGGGATGTATAATGTCCTGTAGTAGCAGTCACCACTGTGAGGGGGGATGTATAATGTCCTGTAGTAGCGGTCACCACTGTGAGGGGGGATGTATAATGTCCTGTATTAGCAGTCACCACTGTGAGGGGGGATGTATAATGTCCTGTAGTAGCGGTCACCACTGAGAGGGGGGATGTATAATGTCCTGTAGTAGCAGTCACCACTGTGAGGGGGGATGTATAATGTCCTGTAGTAGTGGTCACCACTGTGAGGGGGGATGTATAATGTCCTGTAGTAGTGGTCACCACTGTGAGGGGGGATGTATAATGTCCTGTAGTAGCGGTCACCACTGTGAGGGGGATGTATAATGTCCTGTAGTAGCGGTCACCACTGTGAGGGGGGATGTATAATGTCCTGTAGTAGCGGTCACCACTGTGAGGGGGATGTATAATGTCCTGTAGTAGCGGTCACCACTGTGAGGGGGATGTATAATGTCCTGTAGTAGCGGTCACCACTGTGAGGGGGATGTATAATGTCCTGTAGTAGTGGTCACCACTGTGAGGGGGGATGTATAATGTCCTGTAGTAGCGGTCACCACTGTGAGGGGGATGTATAATGTCCTGTAGTAGCGGTCACCACTGTGAGGGGGGATGTATAATGTCCTGTAGTAGCGGTCACCACTGTGAGGGGGATGTATAATGTCCTGTAGTAGCGGTCACCACTGTGAGGGGGATGTATAATGTCCTGTAGTAGCGGTCACCACTGTGAGGGGGATGTATAATGTCCTGTAGTAGCGGTCACCACTGTGAGGGGGATGTATAATGTCCTGTAGTAGTGGTCACCACTGTGAGGGGGATGTATAATGTCCTGTAGTAGTGGTCACCACTGTGAGGGGGATGTATAATGTCCTGTAGTAGTGGTCACCACTGTGAGGGGGGATGTATAATGTCCTGTAGTAGTGGTCACCACTGTGAGGGGGGATGTATAATGTCCTGTAGTAGTGGTCACCACTGTGAGGGGGATGTATAATGTCCTGTAGTAGTGGTCACCACTGTGAGGGGGATGTATAATGTCCTGTAGTAGCGGTCACCACTGTGAGGGGGATGTATAATGTCCTGTAGTAGCGGTCACCACTGTGAGGGGGATGTATAATGTCCTGTAGTAGCGGTCACCACTGTGAGGGGGATGTATAATGTCCTGTAGTAGCGGTCACCACTGTGAGGGGGGATGTATAATGTCCTGTAGTAGCGGTCACCACTGTGAGGGGGATGTATAATGTCCTGTAGTAGCGGTCACCACTGTGAGGGGGATGTATAATGTCCTGTAGTAGCGGTCACCACTGTGAGGGGGATGTATAATGTCCTGTAGTAGCGGTCACCACTGTGAGGGGGATGTATAATGTCCTGTAGTAGTGGTCACCACTGTGAGGGGGATGTATAATGTCCTGTAGTAGTGGTCACCACTGTGAGGGGGATGTATAATGTCCTGTAGTAGCGGTCACCACTGTGAGGGGGATGTATAATGTCCTGTAGTAGCGGTCACCACTGTGAGGGGGATGTATAATGTCCTGTAGTAGCGGTCACCACTGTGAGGGGGATGTATAATGTCCTGTAGTAGCGGTCACCACTGTGAGGGGGATGTATAATGTCCTGTAGTAGCGGTCACCACTGTGAGGGGGATGTATAATGTCCTGTAGTAGCGGTCACCACTGTGAGGGGGATGTATAATGTCCTGTAGTGTCCTGTGAGGGGGATGTATGTCCTGTAGTAGCGGTCACCACTGTGAGGGGGATGTATAATGTCCTGTAGTAGCGGTCACCACTGTGAGGGGGATGTATAATGTCCTGTAGTAGCGGTCACCACTGTGAGGGGGATGTATAATGTCCTGTAGTAGCGGTCACCACTGTGAGGGGGGATGTATAATGTCCTGTAGTAGCGGTCACCACTGTGAGGGGGATGTATAATGTCCTGTAGTAGTGGTCACCACTGTGAGGGGGATGTATAATGTCCTGTAGTAGCGATCACCACTGTGAGGGGGGATGTATAATGTTCTGTAGTAGCGGTCACCACTGTGAGGGGGATGTATAATGTCCTGTAGTAGCGGTCACCACTGTGAGGGGGATGTATAATGTCCTGTAGTAGCAGTCACCATGTCCTGTGTGACTGTGAGGGGGGATGTATAAGTGTCACTGTGAGAGAGATGTAGTAGTGGTCACCACTGTGAGGGGGATGTATAATGTCCTGTAGTAGCCATCACCACTGTGAGGGGGGATGTATAATGTTCTGTAGTAGCGGTCACCACTGTGAGGGGGATGTATAATGTCCTGTAGTAGCAGTCACCACTGTGAGGGGGATGTATAATGTCCTGTAGTAGCAGTCACCACTGTGAGGGGGATGTAGTAGTGGTCACCACTGTGAGGGGGATGTATAATGTCCTGTAGTAGGGGTCACCACTGTGAGGGGGATGTATAATGTCCTGTAGTAGCGGTCACCACTGTGAGGGGGAAGTATAATGTCCTGTAGTAGCGGTCACCACTGTGAGGGGGATGTATAATGTCCTGTAGTAGTGGTCACCACTGTGAGGGGGATGTATAATGTCCTGTAGTAGCAGTCACCACTGTGAGGGGGATGTATAATGTCCTGTAGTAGCGGTCACCACTGTAGCGGTCACCACTGTGAGGGGAGATGTATGTCCTGTAGTAGCGGTCACCACTGTGAGGGGGATGTATAATGTCCTGTAGTAGTGGTCACCACTGTGAGGGGGATGTATAATGTCCTGTAGTAGCGGTCACCACTGTGAGGGGGATGTATAATGTCCTGTAGTAGCGGTCACCACTGTGAGGGGGATGTATAATGTCCTGTAGTAGCGGTCACCACTGTGAGGGGGATGTATAATGTCCTGTAGAAGCGGTCACCACTGTGAGGGGGGATGTATAATGTCCTGTAGTAGCGGTCACCACTGTGAGGGGGATGTATAATGTCCTGTAGTAGCGGTCACCACTGTGAGGGGGATGTATAATGTCCTGTAGTAGCGGTCACCACTGTGAGGGGGATGTATAATGTCCTGTAGTAGCGGTCACCACTGTGAGGGGGATGTATAATGTCCTGTAGTAGCGGTCACCACTGTGAGGGGGGGATGTATAATGTCCTGTAGTATGTCACTGTGAGGGGGGATGTATGTCCTGTAGTAGCGGTCACCACTGTGAGGGGGATGTATAATGTCCTGTAGTAGCGGTCACCACTGTGAGGGGGATGTATAATGTCCTGTAGTGTCACCACTGTATGTATATGCTGTAGTAGCTGTATTAGCAGTCACCACTGTGAGGGGGATGTATAATGTCCTGTAGTAGTGGTCACCACTGTGAGGAGGATGTATAATGTCCTGTAGTAGCGGTCACCACTGTGAGGGGGATGTATAATGTCCTGTAGTAGTAGCGGTCACCACTGTGAGGGGGATGTATAATGTCCTGTAGTAGTGGTCACCACTGTGAGGGGGATGTATAATGTCCTGTAGCAGCGGTCACCACTGTGAGGGGGATGTATAATGTCCTGTAGTAGTGGTCACCACTGTGAGGGGGATGTATAATGTCCTGTAGCAGCGGTCACCACTGTGAGGGGGATGTATAATGTCCTGTAGTAGTGGTCACCACTGTGAGGGGGATGTATAATGTCCTGTTGTAGCGGTCACCACTGTGAGGGGGGATGTATAATGTCCTGTAGTAGCGGTCACCACTGTGAGGGGGATGTATAATGTCCTGTAGTAGCCGTCACCACTGTATGTATGTCCTGTAGTGGTCACCACTGTGAGGGGGATGTATAATGTCCTGTAGTAGTGGTCACCACTGTGAGGGGGATGTATAATGTCCTGTAGTAGCGATCACCACTGTGAGGGGGATGTATAATGTCCTGTAGTAGCGATCACCACTGTGAGGGGGATGTATGTCCTGTAGTAGCAGTCACCACTGTGAGGGGGATGTATAATGTCCTGTAGTAGCAGTCACCACTGTGAGGGGGATGTATAATGTCCTGTAGTAGCAGTCACCACTGTGAGGGGGATGTATAATGTCCTGTAGTAGCGGTCACCACTGTGAGGGGGATGTATAATGTCCTGTAGTAGCGGTCACCACTGTGAGAGAGATGTATAATGTCCTGTAGTAGCGGTCACCACTGTGAGGGGGATGTATAATGTCCTGTAGTAGCGGTCACCACTGTGAGAGAGATGTATAATGTCCTGTAGTAGCGGTCACCACTGTGAGGGGGGATGTATAATGTCCTGTAGTAGTGGTCACCACTGTGAGGGGGATGTATAATGTCCTGTAGTAGTGGTCACCACTGTGAGGGGGATGTATAATGTCCTGTAGTAGCGGTCACCACTGTGAGGGGGATGTATAATGTCCTGTAGTAGCGGTCACCACTGTGAGGGGGATGTATAATGTCCTGTAGTAGCGGTCACCACTGTGAGGGGGATGTATAATGTCCTGTAGTAGCGGTCACCACTGTGAGGGGGATGTATAATGTCCTGTAGTAGTGGTCACCACTGTGAGGGGGATGTATAATGTCCTGTAGTAGTGGTCACCACTGTGAGGGGGATGTATAATGTCCTGTAGTAGTGGTCACCACTGTGAGGGGGATGTATAATGTCCTGTAGTAGTGGTCACCACTGTGAGGGGGATGTATAATGTCCTGTAGTAGCGGTCACCACTGTGAGGGGGGATGTATAATGTCCTGTAGTAGTGGTCACCACTGTGAGGGGGATGTATAATGTCCTGTAGTAGCGGTCACCACTGTGAGGGGGATGTATAATGTCCTGTAGTAGCGGTCACCACTGTGAGGGGGATGTATAATGTCCTGTAGTAGTGGTCACCACTGTGAGGGGGGATGTATAATGTCCTGTAGTAGTGGTCACCACTGTGAGGGGGATGTATAATGTCCTGTAGTAGTGGTCACCACACTGTGACTGTGAGGGGGATGTATAATGTCCTGTAGTAGCGGTCACCACTGTGAGGGGGATGTATAATGTCCTGTAGTAGTGGTCACCACTGTGAGGGGGGATGTATAATGTCCTGTAGTAGTGGTCACCACTGTGAGGGGGGATGTATAATGTCCTGTAGTAGTGGTCACCACTGTGAGGAGGATGTATAATGTCCTGTAGTAGTGGGGGAGGGGGGATGTATAATGTCCTGTAGTATGGTCACCACTGTGAGGGGGATGTATAATGTCCTGTAGTAGGTCACCACTGTGACTGTGGGGGGATGTATAATGTCCTGTAGTAGTGGTCACCACTGTGACTGTGGGGGGATGTATAATGTCCTGTAGTAGTGGTCACCACTGTGAGGGGGATGTATAATGTCCTGTAGTAGCTGTAGTAGTGGTCACCACTGTGAGGGGGGATGTATAGTATGTCACTGTAGTAGTCCGGTCACCACTGTGAGGGGGATGTATAATGTCCTGTAGTAGTGGTCACCACTGTGAGGGGGATGTATAATGTCCTGTAGTAGCGGTCACCACTGTGAGGGGGATGTATAATGTCCTGTAGTAGCGGTCACCACTGTGAGGGGGATGTATAATGTCCTGTAGTAGCGGTCACCACTGTGAGGGGGGATGTATAATGTCCTGTAGTAGCGGTCACCACTGTGAGGGGGGATGTATAATGTCCTGTAGTAGCGGTCACCACTGTGAGGGGGATGTATAATGTCCTGTAGTAGCGGTCACCACTGTGAGGGGGGATGTATAATGTCCTGTAGTAGCGGTCACCACTGTGAGGGGGGATGTATGTCCTGTAGTAGTGGTCACCACTGTGAGGGGGGATGTATAATGTCCTGTAGTAGTGGTCACCACTGTGAGGGGGGATGTATAATGTCCTGTAGTAGTGGTCACCACTGTGAGGGGGATGTATAATGTCCTGTAGTAGTGGTCACCACTGTGAGGGGGATGTATAATGTCCTGTAGTAGCGGTCACCACTGTGAGGGGGATGTATAATGTCCTGTAGTAGCGGTCACCACTGTGAGGGGGATGTATAATGTCCTGTAGTAGTGGTCACCACTGTGAGGGGGATGTATAATGTCCTGTAGTAGCGGTCACCACTGTGAGGGGGATGTATAATGTCCTGTAGTAGCGGTCACCACTGTGAGGGGGATGTATAATGTCCTGTAGTAGTGGTCACCACTGTGAGGGGGATGTATAATGTCCTGGAGTAGCAGTCACCACTGTGAGGGGGATGTATAATGTCCTGTAGTAGCAGTCACCACTGTGAGGGGGATGTATAATGTCCTGTAGTAGTGGTCACCACTGTGAGGGGGATGTATAATGTCCTGTAGTAGTGGTCACCACTGTGAGGGAGATGTATAATGTCCTGTAGTAGTGGTCACCACTGTGAGGGGGATGTATAATGTCCTGTAGTAGTGGTCACCACTGTGAGGGGGATGTATAATGTCCTGTAGTAGTGGTCACCACTGTGAGGGGGATGTATAATGTCCTGTAGTAGTGGTCACCACTGTGAGGGGGATGTATAATGTCCTGTAGTAGTGGTCACCACTGTGAGGGGGATGTATAATGTCCTGTAGTAGTGGTCACCACTGTGAGGGGGATGTATAATGTCCTGTAGTAGCGATCACCACTGTGAGGGGGATGTATGTCCTGTAGTAGCAGTCACCACTGTGAGGGGGATGTATAATGTCCTGTAGTAGCAGTCACCACTGTGAGGGGGGGGTATGTCACCACTGTGAGGGGGATGTATGTCCTGTAGTAGCAGTCACCACTGTGAGGGGGATGTATAATGTCCTGTAGTAGCAGTCACCACTGTGAGGGGGATGTATAATGTCCTGTAGTAGCAGTCACCACTGTGAGGGGGATGTATAATGTCCTGTAGTAGCAGTCACCACTGTCAGGGGGATGTATAATGTCCTGTAGTAGCAGTCACCACTGTGAGGGAGATGTATAATGTCCTGTAGTAGCAGTCACCACTGTGAGGGGGATGTATAATGTCCTGTAGTAGCAGTCACCACTGTGAGGGGGATGTATAATGTCCTGTAGTAGCAGTCACCACTGTGAGGGGGATGTATAATGTCCTGTAGTAGCAGTCACCACTGTGAGGGGGATGTATAATGTCCTGTAGTAGCGGTCACCACTGTGAGAGAGATGTATAATGTCCTGTAGTAGCGGTCACCACTGTGAGGGGGATGTATAATGTCCTGTAGTAGCGGTCACCACTGTGAGAGAGATGTATAATATCCTGTAGTAGCGGTCACCACTGTGAGGGGGGATGTATAATGTCCTGTAGTAGGGGTCACCACTGTGAGGGGGATGTATAATGTCCTGTAGTAGCGGTCACCACTGTGAGGGGGATGTATAATGTCCTGTAGTAGCGGTCACCACTGTGAGGGGGATGTATAATGTCCTGTAGTAGCGGTCACCACTGTGAGGGGGATGTATAATGTCCTGTAGTAGCGGTCACCACTGTGAGGGGGATGTATAATGTCCTGTAGTAGCGGTCGCCACTGTGAGGGGGATGTATAAGGTCACTGTGAGGGTGATGTATAATGTCCTGTAGTAGTGGTCACCACTGTGAGGGGGATGTATAATGTCCTGTAGTAGCGGTCACCACTGTGAGGGGGATGTATAATGTCCTGTAGTAGCGGTCACCACTGTGAGGGGGATGTATAATGTCCTGTAGTAGCGGTCACCACTGTGAGGGGGATGTATAATGTCCTGTAGTAGTGGTCACCACTGTGAGGGGGATGTATAATGTCCTGTAGTAGCGGTCACCACTGTGAGGGGGATGTATAATGTCCTGTAGTAGCGGTCACCACTGTGAGGGGGATGTATAATGTCCTGTAGTAGCGGTCACCACTGTGAGGGGGATGTATAATGTCCTGTAGTAGCGGTCACCACTTTAAGGGGGGGATGTATAATGTACTATATTGTAATTTTTGGACATTCAAGTTCCTTGGGCAGAAGCTTTTGTGAGGCAATGTGTTGCTCTGTCACCCGGTGATATCATATGTATTTTTTATCACTTATGGTGCATATAGGTAACTGGAGGATCATGTGCTGCTGACCTGCACAGCAGCATCCACTCGTCGATTGCCCTGCACATCTGTGTGTCCAGGGACCCCACAGAGAACAATGTATTTGTTTTGTTAGCTACTCTGCACAACCAAAGTTGAATATGGAGGAGGAGAATACTAGCTGAGTCTAACGAATGACCCCGGATAACATCGTCAAGGAACACCTCCATGAACACAACATCGTCAAAGCATACCACGGGCGGGATTTGAACCCGCTGTCAGAGTCTCAAAACTCCAGACCGTCGCGTTAGCCACTGGACCAGCTAGCTACAATAAGATTCATCCAGCTAGGTATATTTCTACACCATAGGAAGGTTAGCATAGGCACCACTGTGACCACAAATGCAAGTTTTTACAGACGAATCTCCAGCTAGCGTGGCCGTGACGAACTCTAGCTCAAGTCCCCTCAAAGCCGTTAACATGGTTTGTTTGCAATCGTGTCATTACGATTTCGTGAGTCAACATCGTGAAGGAACACCGCCACGAACACAACATCGTCAGAAGATTTACAACCATCTGTATAAACAGTGAAGGTATGAGCATGCAACTGGAGGTGATGGAGAGAGAGAGAGAGTAAGAAGCAGCTGTAGGTAAGAGAGCTTTGGTGTACGACAGTAGGGGAGAACAGACAGGAAGCATTGGAACCTCCTAGGGGGTAGGAAAAAGGCAGATGATACATGAAAATACGAGGGAGGTAACTGGAGAGTAGACCAGAGTGTAAGCGAAGAGAAAACGGAGTAAGCAGGGACGCCGAACAAATAACAGGCTTCTACTAACGTCTGAGACCAACCTATACACAGAAGGAACACGAAGGTCATGACATTAGACAAAGTAACGAAGGAAATGAGCATCACTACGATCTCCTAAGAAAAGAACATTCGTCTCAGCAGAGACTTTCAACAAGGGATGAACGAAAGGCACCAAGGCATAAACTTAGTCCCTGATGATGATAGAGATCTAACTTAGAAAGAGTTGTAGAAGCTGCAGAATAGATTTGGTCGCCATAATCCAGCTTGGGCAAGACTAGGGTGAAATGTAAATTTAGGAGTGTCCTGCTATCTGCTTCCCATGAATGATATGCAAGAATTATAAGATTTAGCTGACCATGGTAAGCTGCCTTGAAAGAGGAAATGTGAGGTTTCCATGTCAACCAGGGATCGACTAGAAGGCCAAGTAATTTGACCGTATCACATTCTGGGATATGCGAGCCATATAAGTATACAATGAAATATCTGGGACAAGAGAATGTCTAGTGAAGGTAACGAAATGGCTTTAGCATTAGAAGATTTAAATCCATGAGAAGTCGCCCAATAGGAAACACTGTCAATCTCATCCTGAAGGGAGGCCGCTGCCAGGCGACAGTCAGCACCTGTGTAAGCTATAGCGAAGTTATTCACACAAAGTAACGACCAAATATGCCATGAAAGAACGAAAGGTAGGTCATTTATAACTAAGAGAAAAGGGGTAGTGGGACTCCCTTGTCCTGAACAAAGTCTGAGGAAAGTGATGAGCCAACACAGACACAAAAATGTCATTCAATCAAGAAAGCAGCAAGGAAGGTTGGTAGATTACCGCAGAGGCCTAAAAAGTGGGCCTGGACTAAGATGTTATACCCCCAAGTGGTGTTATATGCCTTCTTGAGATGAGACAAGACTGCTAGGACTGAGTGTTAGCAAAGGCATTTCACATATATGTATCTAAGTGGAGCAAAGGGTCCAGAGCAGAGTGGCCCTTGCAAAAAGCCATATTGGCGAGGAGCCTCTAAGTTGTGTGGCATACTTGCCACACAATTTCCATACTTTCATCCAACCCGCACCCATAGGGAAAGTCCAGGTAACAAAAGAAATGTAGTCATGCCAACTAGTGCACTCGTCGCATATGATACCGCAAGTGACTACCCTTGCCAACTTAAAATCCAAAAGATGATCTGCGGTCAGATTATATCGATAATGGCCCCTTGCAGCACGTTTCAAACACACTGCACGGGCGAACACAGGAGACCACCAAGGCAATCATGCCTAAGAATGCCTGCCTGAGTTTCGAGGATTAGAATGCGATGCTACATTTAAAATTAAGGTCGAAAACTGGTGCACCAGCTCATCAATAGAGGACGAAGAAGGTCCTCACAAAAAGTGGTAAGATGAGAATATAATTCACAACTCGCTAGTCCAAATTGCCAAAGGAGGTTACGAGACAGTCGAGAATATGTATTTGAAGTAAGAATAGGAAAGTGATCACCGTCGTGCAAATCCGGGAGAAAAGAGAAGGGCAATTGACGAAGAACAGAGACTGAGTGCAAGAGTCAAAATAGGTGGGGGCGCCCATATTTAAAACATGAAGAGGATGAGAAGTGAGAAGTCTCTCCAACTAATCACCATGAGAGTCACAGTGGGACTCTCCCCAAAGATGATGGTGAGTGTTAAAATCGCCTAACAAGATGGGCGGTAGTAGAGAAGAAATCAAAAATGCAACATCTGAGATACAGAATGCGCGGGAAGGGGAGAGATATAGCAAACTGTGTACCATCTGTGCAAATAAATATGGGCTGTGGTTTAATACAGCTGAGAACGGACAAAGACCTGTTGCAATGGTATACCTACACGCACAAGAGGTGCACTCTCGTTAGAAGTTTTATCTGGAAAGGCATCAGAAGAATACAACAGCACATAGCCTGAAATGGAACGGATAACTGCTGAACCAACCTTAGGCTCTTGTAACACAACACATACTGGAGAAAACTCGGAGAGCAACACCTGGAGCTCTCCCCGATTACCCCTGAGGCCACGAATATTCCATTGTAAATAAGTCATTATTCACAAAGATAGGTATGCTTACAATGAGAAGCAACGAAAGCTACAGGCTAGTAGGGTTATTGAAGTCGATGTGGTGAGGCAATGGAAAACATGTAAGGAGGAATCGGAATGCTGTGAAGGAAAAGATTGCTGAGAAGGTCGTGAAAGATAAGAAGGGGCATATGGAGGCACACTGTTGTCCATCAAGGGTTATGTCTCCGCAATGCAGTCAGAGATAGCATGAAGCGTTTCAGTGAACAAGGAAAATGCCAATACCATGACTTCAGAGACATGTGAGGTAAAGCAAATAGAGATCGGGGATACTATGGAGAGAATCAGAGATGTGAGAGGGGAGGGGAGTATGAACCTGGAGAGATGTGCTGGCAGGGACAGAAGAGTCCAGCGGTGGAACAGGAGAGGAAGGGGGCTGGAAGGGGACTGGGGGAATAGTCTGGGGAGGGGACACAGGAGAAGAGGGAACCATATGAGGGGAATGGGATGAACCTCCACCTTCTAGTGATAGTTAGAAAGGGTGTGAGAACTAGGCACTGAGGCCGAAAAGGAGAGCTGTTGAGGAATTGTAATCACCGGAGGAATGCAAAGAGGCTTGGGTTTAGGAGACAGGCTCAACTTCACAGGTGATGGGCACGATGAAGGTGCAGGAGTACAAGGCCTCACAGACTGAAAAACTTGCAGTAGTAGAAAGAGGTGCAGAGGTGGGAGTTTCAGAGGGTAAAAACTACAAAAGAATTAGAGACGGAGGTGACCCTGGAAGACGTGGCACCAGAGGAGCTGGTAGGAGGGACGACTGTCAAGGTTGGAGGTCTCTCAACTACTTAAGAATAAGGAACATGAGGAAGATTCCCCAGAAGGCAGAGCCAAGAGACAGCCTTCGCTCTCCTTAAGACAATGGATTTCATGTTCGTTAAGATGTACCTGATATTGGCAGGAGTAAGAAGGATAAGGTTCATTAAAATTGAGACAAGTGGGGGGAAGACTGCAAGATGTATCAGCATGATCCGCAGCACCGCAGATCGTGTACTCCGTCACAGATCTGCAATATTTAGTAGGGTATCCAAAGCACTACCAATTTCAACACTATTGGGGGTGTAGGGACTACTTTGCAGACCCCTAGGCGATGTCCAGCGATATAAACAGAGGATGGGAGTACACTTCAGTCAAAGGTTAAGCATGTGATGTTATTGGGAGAGTGCCTCCGCCCACGAGCGAGCAGGATATATCCACTTTGAGAACTGGTAGGTTATGAAGGGCTAATTGCTCTAAAATATCATAACCACAAGACAGAAAATCACATTGCACAATAGTACGCGGTAAGACCACCGTACCACTGAAAGAATTGAGAGTAGTGTGCTTGTGACCCGTGATAGGAACGTTATCAGTTGAATATGGGAAAGATCATGAGCTTGATCTGCATTCTGAACTGTAACGATGCAAGCACCACTCTGAAGAACGTGAATGTTTATATTTTGGCCAACATATCATAAAAGAATTTGGTCCACTGTGTACTTGTAATCATGGTGCATAAAGGAAGAGTCCTGTAGGTCGTTTCTGGGTTTAACGAGCAGAAATTGAAGGACCGTCATCAGCAAAGGGTCTGGAACGTTCAGGCGTAGGACCGTGGGCGACCCGACCCGAGGCAGGTGGGCGATCCAAAAATCGTTGCACCATATGTGGGGGAAGCCGGATGCATAGGTAAAGACGTGCAAAGGACAGAGACACTAGAAAAAATAGGAGGAGCCTCAGCACCTGCAGCAGGTGATGAAGCATCACCAGCAGAAGGTACAAGGGTGTGAGAAATGTCTGGAGAATGGTCCAATAATGAAGCTGGGCCAGAATAGAATTTATTTATTTATTTATTAATTTGAACATGATACCGAAAAGTACAAAAGAATACAATTAAGTGCAGCATGCCAAAACCCCTTGTATGCAGAGCATTATGGGCAGGCTTAAAATTAACTTAAGATTAACTAAGCATTCCTAAACATTATTGTAAACAGATAATTAATAACAAAAAAAAAAGGCATAATACCGTGACTGGAACGATACACAAATAACCCGCACATAAAAGAGAGAAGCTTACGACGACGTTTCGGTCCGACTTGGACCAATTAAGCTCTAGTGAGTATTACAAAGACAGGGCATATGGTTGCATGCATTGCTGTACATTCAGTAGAATGGAGTATTCTGTTAGGTAATGTAATTAAAAAATAAAGTTTGATTGGGTCTCAGGTTAAATATTTCTGTGATACAATTATGAGAAACATTTGATGGCAGTGAAGGGACTTGAGCTAGAGTTCGTCACGGCCACGCTAGCTGGAGATTCGTCTGTAAAAACTTGCATTTGTGGTCACAGAGGTGCCTGTGCTAACCTTCCTATGGTGTAGAAATATACCTAGCTGGATGTGGCTAGCTGGTCTAGTGGCTAACGCGACGGTCTGGAGTTTTGAGACTATGACCGCGGGTTCAATCCCGGCCGGGGGTATGGTTTATTTGCAATCGTGTCATTACGATTTCGTGAGTCATGAGAAACATTTAAGATATACAATTTATAAGATACAATTATTCAGTATTTATTTGGTTGTGGGTGAGTAAGTGATTTTTGAGAAGAGACTTGAATTTATAAACAGATAATGTTTCTTTTATATTCACAGGTAATGAATTCCAGATTTTAGGGCCTTTTATGTGCATTGAGTTTTTGCATAGCGCGAGATGGACACGAGGAACATCAAAGAGTGATGCATTAACTAAAAGGGGCCTGGGAGGAGGAGGGAGGTCACGGAATGAAGACTCCATGATGGTGACACTTCTTTCTTATTAAGATAAAAGGAAGGGAAAGAAAAAAAAGAGGACAGTGGAGGGACAGTTACTAGAAGGCATGGAAGGGCTGTAAGTTCCTCCCTTCATCCAAGTGGACCTCGAAACCGCCAGCAGATGCAGCGTGGAACCCATGCCATATCATACCCTTCACACCAGTAAACCAGTGCTCCTGGATAGCAACTTCACATCCACTGAGCCACCTCGGCGGACAAAAGAAAGGGCGGTCGGACATCCCCCCCACATAGGAATGATACTTTGCTCTCCGTTGTACCACAAGGTATTCACAAAACTCAGGATCATGTGGTCACTCTCATCGAGGGGTCTTTTATATGTAATATCCCCTATACCTGGCATATAGGGATATTACATAGGAGAAATAGAGGGAAAGATAGTGAATGAGATGGAATGTGTGGCTGGAAAATACAGGGAGACAGGAGAAATTTGTACCCATTAGCAAAATAAACAATGGAAAGATCAGAATGTGCCTATGATGTACCCAGTGGTGTAGAGGGGACAAAGCTAAATGTGCTGGAGGAAAACAAATATAGAAGGCAGAAAACTCGTGAAAACGAGGAATTGATTCAAAGAGTTAGAAACGCTTATAAATGTCTAAGAAGACAGGCTAAATGGCAATTTGAGAATGACACTGCATCGAAAGCCAAATCTGACCCAAGTTTGTTCAATAGCCACATCAGGAAGACAACTGTAAAAGACAATGTAATCTGGCTGAAGAAAGAAGGGAGGCTCGCGAAGAATGACTAAGAAGTCTGTGACGAGCTCAGCAAGAGATTTAAGTGTTCTCAGAGGAGACACGACGACTACCAGCAAACCCAAGCAGTAGAGCGCACCGGCCGAGAGTTGGACAATACATACATCTGGGGAGGGGGTGGAGAAGATACTGTGAGAGCAAGTTGCCTCAAAGGTAGTGGGACCAGACAATATCTGTGGGTCCATAAAGAACGAGCCGAAGTACTGTGTGTGCCGCTACCAAAACTCTTCAAGTCAATCGACACCGGCAGCTGCCGGAGGTATGAAAGGACCCAAATGGTTAGCGTTAAACTATAGACCAGTGTAACTGGCAAGCATTGTATGTAAAATTATAGATAAGATTATCAGAGTAATATTGGTGAAACACCTAGAAAGGGGATGGGGGGGGGGTCATACATAATAGCATCAGATCTTCTTCCTCTCAAAAACTAAATGGAGATCTACGAAAAGGTAATAGTAGTAAGTCAGGAGAGAGAGAGGATGGGTTGATTGCATGTTCTTGCACTGTAGGAAGAGTTTTGCTACGGTACTGCACAAGAAACCGATGCAAAAGTTAAAGGAGCAGGCAGGAATAACAGAAAGCACTGCAGTGGGTGAGGAATACCTGACAGGAAGAAAACGAATGATTGTCCTCTAAGAGATGTTGGAATGGATGCATGTGACGAGTGACCGGTGCTATTTCTTACATGGTTGAATGGCGTGACAGAAGGAATGGACTGAGTCAGAGGTATCCCTGTTTGCAGACGATGCGAACAATGACAAAATTACAAGCAGGCGTTGACAAGGAATAGATCTCGACAGGGTTCATATAAATTTGTATGACGAGTAGCTACTGGAGCTCAACCCCAGCAAGTACAAAGTTATAAAGTTTGGTGAAGAGCAGAGAAGACCGTATCGTAGGGGTTCTTAAAGGGAGATATCGAGGGTTGAAGGTAGACACACTTGTTGGATGGTAACGATATATTGTCACACTGTGATGATGGGAGGTGGAGCCCAGCCTCTGCCTTGTCCTAGCCTATGTCAAACGCCGACTGAGGCCGAGGTAACTCGCCTCACACTCAAGCTGCATCCCGTGACGTCATACAGTCACAGGCCTAAGGGATCTTCTATATAAACACATGGATGATACTATAATGCTCAGCTAATCTACACAACACATGTAAGGGGATTCAGCAACTATGCTGACAATCGGAGTACGGGCTAGCTCGACAAGCTACAAATCTCACTCAAGGAGAACCTTGGAGTGAGGCGCACATCAACCTAAACACTATCGCAGCAAACGTGTATCTGGCAAATCTAAGACTAGCTTTTAGACATCTAAGTAAGGAGTAATTAATGACACAGTGTGCGTCAGGCACATATGCAACATGTCAAGAAATTGAAAAAATGCAGAGGTTTGCAACAAGACTAGTCCTGGGAGCTAAGGAACAACCAATGAGAAGTTAAAAAAACTCAGCCTGCTGACACTGGAGGACAGAAGGGCTAGAGGTGATATGATAACAGCATACAAAATTTAGAGAGGAATAGATATGGTGAGTACACACATTGTTTTAAAGATGGGAAACAAGAACACGAGAGCACAACTTGAAGTTGAAAGCTCAGTTAAGTCACAGGGACGTTAGGAAGTATTTCTTCAGCCTTAGAGAAGTTAGGAGGTGAAACCGGGAAAGTTAAGTGGCAGAGGGAGGATCCGTACAGAGCTTCACGAAGTACGATGAGGATCTCGAAGCCAGAAGTGTGTGAACCTAGTAGCAACCAGTGAAGAGGCGGGGCCAGGAGCTGACTAATCCCCTGAAACCATACATAGGCGAGTACATACAGAGGATTACACACACACACACAAACACACACACACACACACACACACACACACACACACACACACACACACACACACACAACGTGAAGTTGATGAAAAGAATTCATTCGATCGAAGACCAGGCAGAACTACAAAGGGATCTGGACAGGCTGCAGACCTAGTCCAGCAATTGGCTCCTGGAGTTCAATCCCACCAAGTGCAGTCATGAAGACTGGGGAAGGGCACAGAAGACCGCAGACGGAGTACAGTCTAGGGGGCCAGAGAATACAAACCTCACTCAAGGAAAAAGATCTTGGGGTGAGTATAACACCAGGCACATCTCCTGAAGCGCACATCAACCAAATAACTGCTGCAGCATATGGGCGCCTAGCAAACCTCAGAACAGCATTCCGACATCTTAATAAGGAATCGTTCAGGACCCTGTACACCGTGTACGTTAGGCCCATATTGGAGTATGCGGCACCAGTTTGGAACCCACACCTAGCCAAGCACGTAAAGAAACTAGAGAAAGTGCAAAGGTTTGCAACAAGACTAGTTCCAGAGCCAAGGGGTATGTCCTACGAGGAGAGGTTAAGGGAAATCAACCTGACGACACTGGAGGACAGGAGAGATAGGGGGACATGATAACGACATACAAAATACTGAGAGGAATTGACAAGGTAGGCAAAGACAGGATGTTCCAGAGATGGGACACAGTAACAAGGGGTCACAGTTGGAAGTTGAAGACACAGATGAATCACAGGGATGTTAGGAAGTATTTCTTCAGCCACAGAGTAGTCAGGAAGTGGAATAGTTTGGGAAGCGATGTAGTGGAGGCAGGATCCACACATAGCTTTAAGCAGAGGTATGATAAAGCTCACGGTTCAGGGAGAGTGACCTAGTAGCGACCAGTGAAGAGGCGGGGCCAGGAGCTTGAACTCGACCCCTGCAACCTCAACTAGGTGAGAACTAGGCGAGTACACACACACACACACACACACACACAGGATGCAGGCGAGACTCGCCGCTGCAACCACAGTGAAGACAAAAACACAGAGACATGCACTGAAGGTAGCGATAGTTACCCAGGAAAAGACCGAGTTTTTTTTATTCTGCCTCTGAAGACTAATTTAATACGCATCCCAGAGAGAGAGAGAGAGAGAGAGAGAGAGAGAGAGAGAGAGAGAGAGAGAGAGAGAGAGAGAGAGAGATAGAGAGATAGAGAGATAGAGAGATAGAGAGATAGAGAGATAGAGAGATAGAGAGATAGAGAGATAGAGAGATAGAGAGATAGAGAGATAGAGAGATAGAGAGAGAGAGAGAGAGAGAGAGAGAGAGAGAGAGAGAGAGAGAAATTTTGCAAGAATTGCTGGCTACACCTCATGGATGAGAAGAGACAGGCAAGGGCAAGGAGGTGGTGTTGCTGTGTGCTTCTCGAAAAGTGTTCATGCCCAGCACATTGATGTTGCCACCCCTACACATCTTGAAATGATGTTCTTCAAGCTCTGTATAAACACTAGTACCTCTGTACTAGCATGTGCAATGTACAGACCTCAGTGGCAACATGCAGACCCTATCAACTTCCTAATGGAAAATATTGACTCCCTTCTGCTACAACACAACTGTCAACATATTATAATTGTTGGTGACCTCAACCAACACCTTATACAGAGGGACTTTGATGACCTTCTTGCAGTGTTTGACATGAGAAACTTTGTTGATTTCCCTACTCATATCTCTGGCTCCTCCCTTGACCCAGTAGTGAGTGATCTGGCAGAAGGCATAGTCACTTGTCAACCCCTCGGCTACGTTGGATCGTCTGACCACAAGGCTGTTTTTACCACACTTAAGATCCCAACAGAACGAGGTGAGGAGTCCACACGCACAACCTGGCTATGGGAAAGAGGTAATTGGCCAGCCCTTTGCTCTGAGCTCGCCACCACCGACTGGAATGCTCTTCTCCAAGGGGATGTTGACAACCAAGTGAAAGCCTTCACTGGACACATCCTTAATCTACAACAAGAACACATTCCTCACCGGCAATATGTGACGAAGCCTACAGATCAGCCTTGGTTTGGCTTTCGTTGTAGAGAGGCTGCTACTGCTAAGTACAAAGCATGGCGAAGGTATAAGAGACATCATACCACCTATAACAGGAACTTGCACATGCAAGCCTGTAGGCATATGGGTGATGTTCAAAAGTGGGCCATTGCTAAATGGGAGGTGGACACTAAAAGAAAGTTAGCATCAGGTAGGGTAGGCTCCAAAACCTGGTGGCCCCTGGTCAAGGACAGACAAGGTTATCTGCCTGATGAACTTATTCCACCTCTAAATCGACAGGATGGGACCACCTCTACTAGTAGTCAAGAGAAGGTGGACCTCTTTGCTGAACACTTTGCTACCAAAATGCAAGTTCCTGATCCAGCAGGGGACCCTCCTTGGCTAGCTGCAAGAACTGTGTCAAAACTGTCAGTGGTGACAATAAGGCAGGAGGAGGTGCATTTCCTACTTAAATCGCTTGACCAAGAAAAGGCTGTGGGCCCAGACAAGTTGAGCCCAAGATTGTTGAGAAGATGTGCAGACCAGCTAGCAGCACCTCTAACTCGCATCTTTCAGCACTGCCTAGTACAGTGTAAATGGCCCTCTCTATGGAAAGAGGCAAATGTAGTCCCTGTTCACAAAAAGAAGAGCAGAGCAGAAATCAGCAACTACGGACCAGTGTCACTCCTGTCAATCACTGGTAAGATCCTTGAGACAATAATCTCAAGACAAATGACAGATTTTTTCGACTACCACTCACTACTTTGTGATCGTCAATATGGCTTCAGGAAAGGTTACTCTGCTGTTGATCTGTTGTTAAACCTCTCCACTAAGTGGCACCAGTCACTGGATGAATCTAAAGTCAGCTGTGTGGTAGCACTGGACATTGCTGGCGCTTTCGACCGGGTGTGGCACCAGGGCCTCTTAGCAAAACTTCAAGCACTGGGAATTGCAGGCTCTACGCTATGTCTCCTCAGTGATTACCTTCATGGTAGATCTCTAAGTGTAGTTCTCAATGGAACGGAATCAGCAAGACCTCCTATTGGGGCAAGTGTTCCACAAGGAAGCGTGCTGGGTCCATTGTTATGGAATGTCTACTTCAACGACCTTCTTCATCTCATCCCAGAATCACATGCATATGCAGACGACTGTACACTGACAATCACTTATCAAAGAGAAGAAATGCCAGCTGCTTTAAGCTACATCAATCACCAGCTGAGAGCTATATCAGCTTGGGGAAATAGATGGCAAGTAACATTTGCACCTGAGAAAACGCAAATGATGATCGTCTCTAGGCACCATGATGGTAATGCTGGTGCAGTAGTAAGGATGAATGGGAGGATGTTGGCACCTGGAGAAGAAGTTGATATCCTTGGGGTGAAATTTGACTCCAAACTAACCATGAAGAACCATGTTGTAAATCTTGCAAACAAGGCAGCCAGGAAGCTTACAGCACTTCGCCGTATCTCCCATCTGCTTGGCAGTAGGGGTTGCAAGATCCTGTACGAGGCACAAGTACGCTCGCACCTTGAGTATGCTCCACTTTCTTGGTTTGCCTGCCCCCCCCCTCTCATCTGCGACTGCTTGACAGAGTAGAGAACAGAGCAAGACGTCTCATCTCTCGCCTGGACCCATCCTGGATAGATCTGTCATTTCAGCAGAGCCTTCAACATAGGAGGGATGTGGGTGGCCTTACTGTTATGTACAAGGCCAATATTGAACATAAAAATGGTATACAATACCGACAGGTTGTTAGGTAAGACACATATGCAATAGTTAGACAACTTTATTCCGAAACGTTTCGCCTACACAGTAGGCTTCTTCAGTCGAATACAGAAAGTAGGCAGGAACAGTAGAGATGACTGATTACATCGTCTTCACATCTCTACTGTTCCTGCCTACTTTCTGTATTCGACTGAAGAAGCCTACTGTGTAGGCGAAACGTTTCGGAATAAAGTTGTCTAACTATTGCATATGTGTCTTACCTAACAACAAGGCCAATATTGTCAAAATACCACACTTGGATCCACTTCGAGGACAGCGTGAAACAAGCTTTTATGCCACAAGACGGGCAGAACGCAGCAACTTCACTCTGGCTGTACCCTTCTCCAGAACATCACTCCATCTGAGATCATACGTACCCAGGATGACTCGAGTATGGAACACATTCGTACAGGATAATGATGTCAACGAGATAAAGTCAGTTGATCAAATGAAAATGCTGGCCCACAGATGGCTCCAACTTCATCCTGTTCCCTACTTGTATGTCTCATAACAATAAAAATGCTTTCAAATGAGCTGATGTAGGTAACAGCTCTTAGCTTGCCAATAAAGTTAGGAATCCTTAACATGTAAATAGCTGTCAATAAAGCTAGGGATCCTTAACCTTGTCAAACCCTGTGTAAAAAGAGAGAGAGAGAGAGAGAGAGAGAGATGAGTAAACAATATATTTTTGGACTGAGAGAACACGTTCGCAAAAGTTGTCTAGAAGAGGCTACGACTAAAGCCCAAGGAGCAAGCAGGAATAGGAGGGAAAGTAACACAGTGGATCAAAGAATACTTAACAAGAAGCAAAGTAATTACTGTCCACGAGTGTCATGTAGGGGGGTAATGATTAGGGGGACATGGGAGTAAGAGGAGGGATGAGTGCGGAGGTCGGTAGGCAATGTGAGGTCACTGGTGACCACAACTTCACATCCCACAACTCCACCCACCACTCCACACCACTCTCACTACTTTAACTAAACATAAATAAATGGAGCAAATGAGTAAGTAACGGGGACAGTGAATATTACTATTCTACTCAAACACAGTTTATTATTAAGTCCTTGTACAATAATATATTTGGGAACAGGAGTACATTATTGGGGTTTAGATAAATGGGGTGGTACACATAAGCAGTGAGACAGGGAATACAATTAGCTTGGCGAAACAGAATATAACTTAAAATATAGTTCAGAGGACAGTTCATCACAGGAACTAAGCCACAGGTCCCAAGACCTACACAGCAAGAGTACTGCCCCAAGCCAGTACTCTGCCCAGTGCCTCCAACAGTCTCCTCCAGAGACTTCAGCAGCCTTCTCCCGAGCCCTGCACCCCAGCAGCAGCTCCTCTCGAAGTCTCTGCTCGGAGCTCTGCACCCCAGCAGCAGCTCCTCTCGAAGTCTCTGCTCGGAGCTCTGCACCCAGGCCAGTGCTCCGCACGAATCTCCTGATCATGCTCTTCCTTGGGCTTTTATGGTGGTCCAAGCACCCTCCACAATGAGGTGTGCACACGTGGTGTTGATCTGACGCCGAGGTCTGACGCCGTCCAGAACAAAAGACCCCAGTCTTAAGCCGAAAAGGCGTGGCTCTGACAGACATTTGCCAAGGCAAGGTGACCATATAATTGGTTAAATTAGGTCTCCCCAGAGACCTCACAAGCCCAGCTGAACTACATCACACGAGGAGGTATACCACTGGGTATACCTCTGGGTTCTACAAGGGTCAGTGCTTGGACCTGTTCTGTTACTTGTGAATGTAAAGTATTTAACAGGAAATCGAAACGGAGGGTTCCTGTTCAGATACGTGAAACTAATGAAAATAGAACCAGAAGGATACCAGGAAGATTACAAATGAATTTGAACAAGATGCAACATTAGGTCTGACAAATGATTCTTGAAATTTAACCCCTTGCAAATGTGAAGTTAGGAAAATCGGGAAAGGCAATGAAGTCAGGAAACAGAACAGGCTCGGGAGACAGAAGAGGCTCGGGAGACAGAAGAGGCTCGGGAGACAGAAGAGGCTCGGGAGACAGAACAGGCTCGGGAGACAGAACAGGCTCGGGAGACAGAACAGGCTCGGGAGACAGAACAGGCTCGGGAGACAGAACAGGCTCGGGAGACAGAACAGGCTCGGGAGACAGAACAGGCTCGGGAGACAGAACAGGCTCGGAAAACAGCAGGCTCGGGAGACAGAGCAGGCTCGGGAGACAGAACAGGCTCGGGAAACAGAGCAGGCTCGGGAAACAGAGCAGGCTCGGGAAACAGAGCAGGCTCGGGAAACAGAGCAGGCTCGGGAAACAGAGCAGGCTCGGGAAACAGAGCAGGCTCGGGAAACAGAGCAGGCTCGGGAAACGGAACAGGCTCGGTAAACGGAACAGGCTCGGGAAACGGAACAGGCTCGGGAAACGGAACAGGCTCAGGAAACGGAACAGGCTCGGGACACGGAACAGGCTCGGGAAACAAAGGCTGCAAACCTTCCTGGAAGAGGAAGACCTTAGTACGAGTGTAGTCCCAAGCATTTTGCTGGAGCCGCACAAGCGAGCGCAAAGATCAACAACTTTAAGATCAACAACTTTAAGATCAACAACTTTAAGATCAACAACTTTAAGATCAACAACTTTAAGATCAACAACTTTAAGATCAACAACTTTAAGATCAACAACTTTAAGATCAACAACTTTAAGATCAACAACTTTAAGATCAACAACTTTAAGATCAACAACTTTAAGATCAACAACTTTAAGATCAACAACTTTAAGATCAACAACTTTAAGATCAACAACTTTAAGATCAACAACTTTAAGATCAACAACTTTAAGATCAACAACTTTAAGATCAACAACTTTAAGATCAACAACTTTAAGAGTAACTAACAGAACCCTCAATAAGGAAACATTCAAGACACTATTCATGGCTTATGTCAGCCCCATCTTCGAGTATGCAGTGCCAGTGTGGAGCCCGCATCTAATAAAGCACGTAAAGATGGAAAAAACTCCAATGATATGCAACAAGGAGGGAGAGATATATCATAATCTACACTTGGAAAATCTTGGAAGGAATGGTCCCAAATCTGCACACAGAAATCACTCCTTACGAAAGTAAAAGACTGGACAGGTGATGCAAAATGTCCCCAATAAAAAGTATGGGCGCCATTGTTACACTAAGAGAAAACACCATAAGTGTCCGGGGCCCAAGACTGTTCAACAGTCTCCCATCAAACATTAGGGGAATTGCCAATAAACCCCTGGCTGTCTTCAAGAGAGAGCTGGACAGATACCTAAAGTCAGTGCCGGATCAGCCGGGCTGTGGCTCGTACGTTGGACTACGTGCGGCCAGCAGTAACAGCCTGATTGATCAGGCCCTGATCCACCGGGAGGCCTGGTCATGGACCGGACCGCGGGGGCGTTGATCCCCGGAATAACCTCCAGGTAACCTCCAGGTAACAAGGTAACAAAACTAGTCCAGAGCTCAGATGTATGAATTATGTGGAGAGACTAGATAAACTAATGACATTAGAGGACATAAAACCAGGGATGAAGTAATTACGACGTACAAAGTACAGAGAGAAATTGACAGGGTAAGCAGAGGATCCAGCTAGAAGTTATAAATACAGAGCCACAGGGATGTTAGGATATTACAGTGGTCAGGAAGCAGAATGACCTAGGCAGCAAAGTGGGAGAAGCGGGATCCATACATTGTTTTATGAATAGGTACGATAGGGCTCATGTAGCCAGGAAAGACTGAGCCCAGTAAAGGCCAGAGGAGAGACGGAGCCTGGAGCGGAGACTCGACTCCCAGAACGCCAGTTAGGGGTGCACAATTAGGCGAGTACACTCACTCACAGAGTCAGGAGCTGAGAATCGATCCCTGCAGCCACAAATTAGGCGAGTACACACACACACACACACACACACACACAGACACATACACACACACAGACACACACACACACACACACACACACACACACACACACACACACACACACACACACATACAGACACACATACACACATGGTGGGTGCAGACGTGGGTACACAAGGCTCCGAGAACCTTCGTGTTTTTGAGGCGTGCAATAACCCCTAGCAGTAATCAGTGGTAGTGACAAAGTCAGTGAACAAACCTACGAGTGATAACTATAGTTATTAGTTGAAAAAATTCGAGGGGAAACCTAAATTCAGTATTTTCTTTTAAAAGTGCCAAACCATTGTGGATCTACTAGGCACTGTTGCCACACAGATACAAACATAAAAATATCAAAGTGAGTGTGGAAACGGGTGATCAAGAATTACCAGCGTTTGGTTAACAAGTGAAATGTGGGGCACCGTAATGTGAGAGTGAAAAAGTTAATAGGCAAAAGGAGAAAGAAAAAATAAAATATACAACAAGGGAAGGTGGCAGTAGGCCTACTGAAGCAGTGACGTCACAACAGTTTGTATGCCATTATACATATAAAGTGTAACACCGAATGTGAAGTGTATTCTGTAATAAGTGAAAAGTGAAATCACTTGAGGAACGCGGGATGCATGAGCATATATGGTTATAAACATCACGGGTGAAGGAGTTACAAAATAGTGAGAGAAGGCCTATGTACGACGGCTACGTCATCAGCTTCTGGCAACTTGTCATCACACTGCTGTCAGCGCAAGTATTTCACCTGTTGAGGTTGCATTTTGCAAGATTGAGTCTGGTCCTGCATCACTGTTAGATACTGGTCACTCACTCCTGCAAGCCATTACCAGAATTAGAGTAGAAATAGCATAGAGGAGAGTGCAAGGAGTAAAGCGGTAGTGAGGGATAACGTCAGACACTTAAGCTGAGACAAGCTAAATTTTACAACCTAGCTACTTTCTGAATTTTAGAAGTAGAATCGATAAGTGTTACAAGTATTGGTAAGCTTAGAATTACTGGTATCTACCGGTATTCATTAGCAGTATGAATACTTAGAAGTGGGGGCACACACACACACACACACACACACACACACACACACACACACACACACACACACGCACACACACACACACACACCCACACACACACAGACACACACACATACAATATTCAATACATCATCAAAACAGGGCAGACTACCTGAGGTATGGAAGACAGCCAAATGTAGTCCCAATCTTTAAAAAAGGAGACAGACATGAAGCATTAAACTACAGACCAGTGTCATTGACATGTATAGTATGCAAAATCATGGAGAAGATTATCAGGAGAAGAGTGGTGGAACACCTAGAACGGAATGATCTCATCAACAGCAGCCAACATGGTTTCAGGGAAGGGAAATCCTGTGTCACAAACCTACTGGAGTTCTATGACATGGTGACAGCAGTAAGACAAGAGAGAGAGGGGTGGGTGGATTGCATTTTCTTGGACTGCAAGAAGGCGTTTGACACAGTTCCACACAAGATATTGGTGCAAAAGCTAGAGGACCAGGCATGTATAACAGGAAGGGCACTACAATGGATCAGAGAATACCTGACAGGGAGACAACAACGAGTCATGGTACGTAATGATGTATCACAGTGGGCACCTGTGACAAGTGGGGTCCCACAGGGGTCAGTCCTAGGACCAGTGCTGTTTCTGGTATTTGTGAACGACATGACGGAAGGGTTAGACTCAGAAGTGTCCCTGTTTGCAGATGATGTGAAGTTAATGAGGAGAATTAAATCTGATGAAGACCAGGCAGGACTTCAAAGAGACCTGGACAGACTGGACACCTGGTCCAGCAAATGGCTTCTCGAATTTAATCCTGCCAAATGCAAAGTCATGAAGATAGGGGAAGGGCACAGAAGACCACAGACAGAGTATAGGCTAGGTGGCCAAAGACTGCAAACCTCACTCAAGGAAAAAGATCTTGGGGTGAGTATAACACCAGGCACATCTCCTGAAGCGCACATCAACCAAATAACTGCTGCAGCATATGGGCGCCTAGCAAACCTCAGAACAGCATTCCGATATCTTAATAAGGAATCATTCAGGACCCTGTACACCGTGTACGTTAGGCCCATATTGGAGTATGCGGCACCAGTTTGGAACCCACACCTAGCCAAGCACGTGAAGAAACTAGAGAAAGTGCAAAGGTTTGCAACAAGACTAGTCCCAGAGCTAAGAGGTATGTCCTAAGAGGAGAGATTAAGGAAAATCAACCTGACTACACTGGAGGACAGGAGAGATAGGGGGGACATGATAACGACATATAAAATACTGCACGGAATAGACGAGGTGGACAAAGACAGGATGTTCCAGAGATTGGACACAGTAACAAGGGGACACAGTTGGAAGCTGAAGACACAGATGAATCACAGGGATGTTAGGAAGTATTTCTTCAGCCACAGAGTAGTCAGTAAGTGGAATAGTTTGCGAAGCGATGTAGTGGAGGCAGGATCCATACATAGCTTTAAGCAGAGGTATGATAAAGCTCACGGCTCAGGGAGAGTGACCTAGTAGCGATCAGTGAAGAGGCGGGGCCAAGAGCTCGGACTCGACCCCCGCAACCTCAACTAGGTGAGTACACGCGCACACACACACACACACACACACACACACACACACACACACGCACACAGACACAGACACACACACAGACACACACACACATACATACACACAGACACACACACACAGACACACACACAGACACACACACATACACACACACATACACACACACACACACACACGCACACAGACACACACACACAGACACACACACACAGACACGCACACACAGACACAGACACACACACACACACACACACACACACACACACACACACACACACACACACACACACACACACACACACACACACACACACACACACACACATACACACACAAAGGTCCGTACAACCGATTTACCATTAATATATACAGCGTGTACCAATAACCATCTAGGAGATTATTGAGCCCACCCACACGCTCACGTGAGCCCCGCCCATCCTCACAGTAAAGTATCCGACCACCCACGCCCACCCACCCTCAATCCCTCATATACCTCTCCGTCCACGCCCACATGCTTCTACCACCGCCCACCTGCCTTCACCTGTGCTGACGTGCGCCCACTATTCTTCACCCGCCCACACCGCACCACAAACGCCCTCATCCACATCCACAAAGCTAACCCCGCCCACACGCTGTTACCCCGTCAGCACGCCTATCTTCCCACTTACACGCCTCCACCCACGCCCATCTTCACACTTACACGCCTCCACCCACGTCTATCTTCCCACTTACACGCCTCCACCTACGCCCATCTTCCCACTTACACGCCTCCACCCACGCCCATCTTCCCACTTACACGCCTCCACCCACGCCCATCTTCCCACTTACACGCCTCCACCCACGCCCATCTTCCCACTTACACGCCTCCACCCACGCCCATCTTCCCACTTACACGCCTCCACCCACGCCCATCTTCCCACTTACACGCCTCCACCCACGCCCATCTTCCCACTTACACGCCTCCACCCACGCCCATCTTCCCACTTACACGCCTCCACCCACGCCCATCTTCCCACTTACACGCCTCCACCCACGCCCATCTTCCCACTTACACGCCTCCACCCACGCCCATCTTCCCACTTACACGCCTCCACCCACGTCTATCTTCCCACTTACACGCCTCCACCCACGCCCATCTTCCCACTTACACGCCTCCACCCACGCCCATCTTCCCACTTACACGCCTCCACCCACATTAATACTTAAGATGTTAAAATTTAAATATAAAAACCGAAAATAAAACCTCAAAAAATATAACAGAAAAAATATAGACTGACGACATTACTGGAGGATGTGCTGGAGGCCAGATTATACAGACCGAACCGCGGGGGCGCCGACCCCAGAACCCCACCATATATATATATATATATATATATATATATATATATATATATATATATATATATATATATATATATATATATATATATATATATGTCGTGCCGAATAGGCAGAACTTGCGATCTTGGCGTAAATAGCAACGCTCATCTTGCCATATAGGACAAGTGAAAATTTGTGTATGCAATAATTTCGTCAAAATCATTCTGAACCTAACGAAAAAAATAAATTTCACTGCGTATGTTTAGTATTAAATTATTGTAAACAATTCTGAAATATATATAGTTGGGTTAGGCCAAAATAAATTGTTCTTTTTATATTAAGGTTAGGTAAGTTTTCTAAGATTCTTTTGGTGCGAAATTAAAATTTTTTACATTAACATTAGTGAAAAAATATATCTTCAAGTTTATAAGAGAAAATTTCAGAGAGGACTTAATTTTAAATGAGTTCTTGCTAATGACCAGTTTTACATATTCGGCACGACATATATATATATATATATATATATATATATATATATATATATATATATATATATATATATATATATATATATATCTGTATGTATGTATGTATATATATTTCAACGCTTTCCTCGTCATTCAGACTCTGGGATACGACAGTTTAGATGTCACTGCACACAGCTAATATCCCAGGCTCCTCCTCCAGAGTGCCGGCACTGTACCCTCCACCTCCAGGACTCAAGTCCGGCTAACCGGTTTCCCCGAATCCCTTCACAAAATATTACCCTACTCACACTCTAACAGCTCGTCTGGTCTCAAAAGTCATTCGTCTTCATTCACTTTCGTCTAACACGCTCACACATGCCTGCTGCACATCCACGACTCTTGCCGAATAGGCCAAACTCTCTTAAAGTTAAACTTTTCCCAATTTCGTTCATTTGACAGATTTTTTCATTGACACTGATGTAATTCTTACATATTTTTTTGGAACCAAACTTAGAAACCTCACCTATCCTAAGTTAACGACTTTTTATCTATGTTCTGATATACAATGTAGGTGCAAATTGTGGGTGTTTGTACTGTGTAACTGTTATGCAGTATAGTGCAGCTACACAGTATGTGACACAATGCAGTTATCTCTTAGACCAGAGTTCCGGCACACTACGACTAGCCAAGGAGTCGAACCCATACTGCTTTGGCCCGCCTCATGGTAAGCGCAAGACACATGACGCTCTAGTCCACGGGACCACACAATTCTCAAGAATGATATACCCAGCCAAGCTAGGTGTTGTACTCGTCATCCGAGAACATACAGTTGCTATGGAACAATACTCTTCTGCAGACTGAGGGACTGACCACCTCAAAACTTCAAGGTTGATGGACTGATTACATCGTCTTCAAGTATCTTCTGCTTCTATCAACTTTTCTGCACTCGACTGAAGAAGCCTACTGTGTAGGCGAAACGTTTCGAAATAAAGATACCTAACTGTTGCATATATGTCTTACCTAACAACCTGTCGGTATTTTATACCATTTTAATGTTCACACAGTTGGTATAAAGCAACATAGAATACAGTAGCAAAGCACTGACGTTGTTCCAACAAAGGAACAATCACATAAAATTGGGGAACAACAACTAATGTAGACAACTTTGTCTATAGAAACGTGTTATAGAAACAACTGATCCTTCTTGACCTCAAACATTAGAAGAGGCGAGAGATCAGATATGACACCAGTCAACAATAATAGTCACTTTAGCACCATTGTCATCGTGGCAGACAAACACCAACGCAAACAATAGCTACAAATTGACCCTTGTTGCCGATATTGTAGCAGATGGTGTCCTACCAGTGGACGGTGCTGCCAGCGTCCACCGTCACTGTCTTAACCAAGTTCCCTTCCAGATAGGTGCTTTGATAGTGGCGCTTGATTCAAGAAACTAAAGCAGCCCTTAACTGCGTAAAACTGTATCTCCTCTCATAGCCGAGATGTTGTATAGTCTCTGTCGATTCATAGATTTTATTTGGCCTATACTGACTTCACTTCATCTGGAGGAACACGTGGCTAGCAAATAGCAAAATTCCCATGAGGTGACACATTACGTGGCTTAGAAACCGCAGCATCCGGAAAAAATCGAGTTATGCAAATGATTTGAAAGTTGCCCAGAAAAGCTGACAGGAAAAACTTAAGAGAAAATCTGTTGGTGAAAGCTGGAAAATTTGAAGGTAATATCAAGAGGAAAGACTATTGGGAAAAGCTGGCGAGAGAGGCTACAGGGGTGCGCGCGTGTGTTATTGTTCTCACAGAGGAAGGCCACGTGCCCAGAATAATACAAATTGTCCCGCTGGATACGCTGGCTTTGTCTGGAAGAGTCAGATGGAATTAAAAATAGATACAGAGGGACATTAGGTATTGATCATTCGTGGTTGTGTTGTCCGCTTGTGGCCACGTGGACAGCCGAGTCGAGATTTTGGACTGTTCAACTGATGGTCGAGAAGAAGACAGCATTAAAAGGGCAGTGTAACACAGAATGGACATAAATTCGTTAGAAAACATTCAGCGTAGGATGACTAAATTAATACATAGCATTAGAAATCTTCCTTATGAAGAAAGATTGAAGACTCTTAAGTTACATTCACTTGTTAGACGAAGAATGAGGGGAGACCTGATCTAAGTGTATAAGTGGAAGATGGGTATAAGAGCATAAGAAAGGAGGAACACTGCAGCAGGCCTGTTGGCCCACACTAGGCAGGCCCTTTACAATCCATCCCACTAACAAAACATTTACCCAACCAAATTTTCAAAACTACCCATGAAATAAGCTCTGATAACTATCCACCCATATGCAAGTTCCACTCAAATCCAACCCCTCCCACTCATGTATTTATCCAACCTAAATTTGAAACTACCCAAAGTCCCAGCCTCAATAATCCAACTAGGTAGACTGTTCCACTCATCAACTACCCTATTTCCAAACCAATACTTTCCTATGTCCTTTCTAAATCTAAACTTGTCTAATTTAAATCCATTACTGCGGGTTCTCTCTTGGAGAGATATCCTCAAGACCTTGTTAATATCCCCTTTATTAATACCTATCTTCCACTTATACACTTCGATCAGGTCTCCCCTCATTCTTCGTCTAACAAGTGAATGTAACTTAAGAGTCTTCAATCTTTCTTCATAAGGAAGATTTCTAATGCTATGTATTAATTTAGTCATCCTACGCTGAATGTTTTCTAACGAATTTATGTCCATTCTGTAATATGGAGACCAGAATTGAGCTGCATAATCTAGGTGAGGCCTTACTAATGATGTATAAAGCTGCAGTATGACCTCTGGACTTCTGTTGCTTACACTTCTTGATATAAATCCCAGTAATCTATTTGCCTTATTACGTACGCTTAGGCATTGCTGTCTTGGTTTAAGGTTGCTGCTTACCATAACCCCCAAGTCCTTTTCGCAATCTGTATGGCTAAGTTCTACATTATTTAACTTATAAGTGCTAGGGTTATGGACACTTCCGAGCTTCAGAACCTTGCATTTATCTACATTGAACTGCATCTGCCACTTTTCTGACCAAGAATCGAGTTTGTTTAAATCCTCCTGAAGTTCACTAACATCTACGTTTGAATCAATTATCCTACCTATCTTTGTGTCATCGGCGAATTTGCTCATATCACTAGTAATTCCTTCATCAAGATCATTGATATATATTATAAACAACAACGGGCCCAAGACTGATCCCTGTGGAACGCCACTTGTTACTGATCCCCACTCGGATTTAACCCCATTTATGGACACTCTCTGCTTCCTGTCTGTGAGCCATGATTCGATCCACGAGAGCACTCTTCCCCCAATGCCATGAGCTGCCACTTTCTTCAACAGTCTTTGGTGTGGAACTCTATCAAATGCCTTACTAAAATCTAAGTAAATAATATCAAATTCTTTATCGTGATCAACAGCCTCAAAAGCTTTACTGAATCAAGTTAATAAATTAGTTAGACAAGTATATACCATTATATATACCATTCGTGTACATTTGAAGACGTTATGCATACCTTTGAGTGGTATATATTCTTGATCTATAACATAACTAGGACATGCAATCAGTGTGTGGCTGATTCCTCAAATAAAGGGATCAAATGCTGATATTAGTTCTTGAGCAGTCTTCTCTCCAACCTGTCGGGGCTGGTTGGGGAAGGCTGTTCAGAGGTGTTGGTGGTAGTGAAGGTGGGTGTTGGTGGTAGTGGAGGAGGGTGTCGGTGGTAGTGGAGGTGGGTGTTGGGTGGTAGTGGAGGTGGGTGTTGGGTGGTAGTGGAGGTGGGTGTTGGTGGTAGTGGAGGTGGGTGTTGGTGGTAGTGGAGGTGGGTGTTGGTGGTAGTGGAGGTGGGTGTTGGTGGTAGTGGAGGTGGGTGTTGGTGGTAGTGGAGGTGGGTGTTGGTGGTAGTGGAGGTGGGTGTTGGTGGTAGTGGAGGTGGGTGTTGGTGGCAGTGGAGGTGGGTGTTGGTGGTAGTGGAGGTGGGTGTTGGTGGTAGTGGAGGTGGGTGTTGGTGGTAGTGGAGGTGGGTGTTGGTGGTAGTGGAGGTGGGTGTTGGTGGTAGTGGAGGTGGGTGTTGGTGGTAGTGGAGGTGGGTGTTGGTGGTAGTGGAGGTGGGTGTTGGTGGTAGTGGAGGTGGGTGTTGGTGGTAGTGGAGGTGGGTGTTGGTGGTAGTGGAGGTGGGTGTTGGTGGTAGTGGAGGTGGGTGTCGGTGGTAGTGGAGGTGGGTGTCGGTGGTAGTGGAGGTGGGTGTCGGTGGTAGTGGAGGTGGGTGTCGGTGGTAGTGGAGGTGGGTGTTGGTGGTAGTGAAGGTGGGTGTTGGTGGTAGTGAAGGTGGGTGTCGGTGGTAGTGGAGGTGGGTGTCGGTGGTAGTGGAGGTGGGTGTTGGTGGTAGTGAAGGTGGGTGTCGGTGGTAGTGGAGGTGGGTGTTGGTGGTAGTGAAGGTGGGTGTTGGTGGTAGTGAAGGTGGGTGTTGGTGGCAGTGGAGGTGGGTGTCGGTGGTAGTGGAGGTGGGTGTTGGTGGTAGTGAAGGTGGGTGTTGGTGGTAGTGGAGGTGGGTGTTGGTGGTAGTGGAGGTGGGTGTTGGTGGTAGTGAAGGTGGGTGTTGGTGGTAGTGAAGGTGAGTGTCGGTGGTAGTGGAGGTGGGTGTTGGTGGTAGTGGAGGTGGGTGTTGGTGGCAGTGGAGGTGGGTGTTGGTGGCAGTGGAGGTGGGTGTCGGTGGTAGTGGAGGTGGGTGTCGGTGGTAGTGGAGGTGGGTGTCGGTGGTAGTGGAGGTGGGTGTTGGTGGTAGTGGAGGTGGGTGTTGGTGGTAGTGGAGGTGGGTGTTGGTGGCAGTGGAGGTGGGTGTTGGTGGCAGTGGAGGCGGGTGTTGGTGGCAGTGGAGGCGGGTGTTGGTGGCAGTGGAGGCGGGTGTTGGTGGCAGTGGAGGCGGGTGTTGGTGGCAGTGGACGTGGGTGTTGGTGGCAGTGGAGGTGGGTGTTGGTGGCAGTGGAGGTGGGTGTTGGTAGTGATGGAGACGATTGTCGTGGTGATGGGTTCAATCCCCATCTGTTTCGTGGCTTGTTTCCATCCTCTTATTACCTTATTACCATCCTTATTGCCATTCTCTCATTATTTTACGAGTTAGTACCTGGATAGATTGGAAGAAGCCAGACATCTGGCTGTTAGATATCAACCACAACAACCTCATCGTTTTGCACATTGGTTTAAGTTTAAATCGCTGTGACTTGTTACTTGTATAGTATCAGTCAAGGATAACTTACTCCCTTAAAGAGGAACTCAAACTATGTAAACTGAGGAATGTAGATGAATGGTTCAGGGAACCGATACGTTGATAAATTAGACACATGTGCAACTCTTGGGTATCTTTATTGAGGAAACGTTTCGCCACACAGTGGCTTCATCAGTCCATACAAAGGAGAATCTTGAAGAAGAGGAGGAGAATGAGGTAATCAGTCCCTCAACCTTGAGTCGATGTGGTCAGTCCATCAATCTTGAATAGATTGGCGAAACGTTTCCTCAATAAAGATACCCAAGAGTTGCACATGTGTCTAATTTATCATACTGAGGGATACCCGCCCCTGTGTATATACACGGAGAACCACACACCATCTGATGTATATACATTGATATACTTATCCATGTATATAAAATTTAAAATACATACCTCTTGGTGTATATACGAGGTATATACACTTTTCTGCGTATTTACGTAAAATAACGCTCTTCACGATGTATATACACTAAGAGATATACATTTCTCGGCTTATTTAAACAAATATAAATCTGTCGATATTTATACACTATTTACCTTGTGCTCAAGTTCAGAGTTTTGAATACGACTATGCCAAGGTATCGACATCGGCTAATTTTGTCGGTATCTGAATCAGTATCACTATCGGAGGGTATCGGCTAATTTTCATGACATCGGTATCCGCTTCAAATTGAGCTCCGTTATCGGTATCGACAAATTATTTGATGTCTCCCCATTCCTAGTTTTGAATATCGGGGAAAGATAGTGTATATAGATGGCTGAGAAATACAATAATGATATAGAATAATGATAATTATTATTTCTACAAGTACAAGGTATACACGCATGTACAAAGGTATACAAAATTTAGGTCAATTTTGTCCCCAGGATGCGACCCATACCGGTCTATTATCACCCAGGTAATTATTTTATGTCTGGAATTTGTATTGATAAAGCCACTGGAGGGCGAAACGTCTACAATAAAGATACCCAGATGTTGCACATGTGTCTCAATTTCATCTTGTCGGTATTATATACCTGTCTTGTACAGGTAATTATTTTACTGACGGGGGGAAAAGGGACAACAGGTGTATTAAGGAAACACGTGGGTCATAAAGCGCCTGGAAAATGGGAGGTGATCAGATGTGATCCCAGGAAAACCCAGGCAGGACTCACGAAATCGTAATGACACGATTGCAAACAAACCATACCCCGGCCGGGATTGAACCCGCGGCCAGAGTTTTGAGACTCTCTGACCGCGGGTTTAATCCCGGCCGGGGTATGGTAAATCCAGGCAGCTTCACCAGGATCAGGCATCGTTGAGGGAGCCGCCCCTCACCCAGCAATGGAAACAGCGCTGGGTTGGCAGAGTCTGCCGCCCGCACATGTAGTGATGGGAATTAAGACAGTTATTATACTTTATTGAGGAGGTGGTGTGGTAAGTCAGGTTCATGATCATCTCCCTCCACTCATCTCTGCTTCATAATTATGACCGTCTCCAGGGAGTGTGCTACAATTATTGTGCACGATACACACGCACTCCGAACCTACTGTTGCAGTTGCTTCAACTACATTATGAACATAATTCACTTATACTCCTACTATACACGCTACTTAAAACCCACTCGCACCAGTCCAACAACCCACAAACGTCACTTCAACCCACACACACCACTACAACCCACTCCTACCACACTATCCCACACAGTGGCGGACCTACATTTTTGGGGCCCTGAACCTTGAACTGTTATGGGGGCCCCCTTCGCAATCCCTTCACATACAGTAGACCAACAACTTTTAAGCATTGTAGACTAAAGTAGCTTCTGGGGCCCCTCTGGAATTTGGGGCCCTGAAGCAGATCCTCCCCTGATCTCCGACACATACCGTGTCAACTTATACCAAATTCATAATTCCAAGTCACACAAATCACACCAACCCATATATGCCTCTCCATACCACACATACCATTCCAAACTACACCTGCAACTCCTGTCCACACACAGTCGAGTCCACACTTACAACTCCAACCTGCACTCAATACTCCAAGCCATGTGAACCAATTCAACCCACTTACAAAGATTCCAACCAAACTACCACTCTTAAATACTCCACTTCATCCTAGATTTTCTTTACTCCAACACTGGTTTACCAGGAAGAGTTTACCTCAACGTTGTCTGGTGGGTAACGCACTGGCTTTACACGCTGAATGTCCGTGGTTCGATTCCCGGCAAGGGAGGAAATATTTGGCTTTTTTTCTTTCACCTGTTGTCCCGTTTACCTAGTAAGCAGGTAGGTACCTGGGTGTTAGTCGACTGGATTGGGTCGCATCCCGGAGGACAAGATTGAAGGATCACAGTGGAAATAAGACAGTCAATCCCTCGATGACGCACTGACTTTCTTGGGTTATTAGGGATTAAAAAACAGAACAGAATCTAATCTTATAGTGGAACCTCAGTGTTCATACATACCGGACGTCGAATAAACCGGAGTCCAAACAATTTTGAGGAAAAGATGACTGTCTTCGAACGTTTTTCAGGAGTCATTACGATTTCGTGAGTCAATTCAAGTGTTTTGAACTGACCTCTGACACTGACCTGACTCTCAGAGACTTTTGGTAGAGTCAGTTCAACATCTTCCAGTGTGTGAAGCTGATAAACCCTGGGAAATACCGTTTCGAACATTAAATGTTCGCAGATCGAACACCACCTAAAAACCAATTAAGTTTAAACATTGGGGATTCCACTGTAAATCTATTTAACTGAACGAGAAAAATCGCCTAATCACTCCCGTCCCCTGTGCGTCAATGCCAGCGATTGGAATAATCTTGAATACGGCATAAATCTGTAATGTAGGTATGTCATCTCAGCAGATTTGAAGCAAATCAGTTGGTAACGTACTCAGCTTACATACTAAGAGTCCGTGGATCGATCCTCGGAACCGGGGGAAAGGGTAGGCTTGCTTACTCCTGCGACTGCTGTTCACTTAGTAGTAAGTAGGTACCTGGGTGTTAATCGGCTGATGTGGGTCGCATCCTGGGGGGTGATGGTATAGAATTCATAGGACTGGACGTCGAAATAACGTTAAGTAGGATATCTCTTGGCCTGTACATAATATCAAGTTGTAAGCCGGTGGAAGGCCTCTGTCAGCTGACCATAAGCTGTTAAATTAGACACATGTGCAACACTTGGGTATCTTCATTGAGGAAACGTTTTGCCACACAGTGGCTTCATCAGTCCATACAAAGGATAAACTTGTAGAACAGGAGGAGAATGAGGTAATCAGTCCCTCAACCTTGAGTCGATTACCTCATTCTCCTCCTGTTCAAGTTTATCCTGTGTATGGACTGATGAAGCCACTGTGTGGCAAAACGTTTCCTCAATAAAGATACCCAAGAGTTGCACATGTATCTAATTTAACAACGTGTCGGTTGTTTGAACCATTCATCTACAATGACCGTAAACTCCAGTGGTAGGTCATCATGTGACTAAGACCCACGTCAGGGGGTCTTAGTCATGCGATGATTAACCTAAACTTACACTGTAAAGCATTTACGTAAAAAATATATAAATTCCTTCATTAGAAATGGCATCTTAGGACATACAGAGGTCTCAGGAAATGGTGCGCCTTATAAGACGATATTTCCAAACTGCAAAAGCGTAACCCGAAGACTACCCTTAAGCCTGACCTTGATCATATAAGGCGCAGGCTGATTTTCCAAGACTTTGTCGGGAAAAAGGTAGGTGCGTCATATATGCAGGAAAATACTTATTGAAGAAAAGTATCAATAATATTGGGTCTTGTGGCAACCAATAGCAATGTGAATCTGGCCTACAGTAAACCACAGAAGTGGCGAGAATTTGTAGTCGATCTAATGAGTCATTCTTATATCATAGTTTGTACAAGAATGGTATGGAAATATAAACACACATGCAGTATAATGTGATCCTTTATTGACAACGTTTCGCCCACACAGTGGGCTTTTTCAAGTCACAAACAGATCTACCTGGGGTGGAAGGGACCTGACTGGAATGACCTGACTAGGGGTCAGGTAGGTGGTGATGGTTGCCGATATGATGCTTTCCAGGGCATAGTTCTAGCTGCTCAGTCAAATTATGTTCCAAATAGGGAAATCAGATCAAACAAAAATGATCCTAAATGGATGAACAATAGATTAAAATATCTGATTGGTCAAAAGAGAGGCATATATAGGCAAATCAAAAGAGGAGAGGGGCAATTAAGAAATCGATATATTCAGTTAAAGAGAGAAATAAAAAAGGGAATTAGAAAAGCAAATAGAGATTATGAGGTTAAAGTTGCAAGAGAATCGAAGACTAACCCAAAAGGATTCTTTCAGGTATACAGAAGTAAGATCAGGGACAAGATAGGCCCACTCAAAAGTTCCTCGGGTCAGCTCACTGACAGTGATAAGGAAATGTGTAGAATTTTTAACACATACTTCCTCTCAGTTTTTACACAGGAGGATACCAGCGATATTCCAGTAATGATAAATTATGTAGAACAGGACGATAATAAACTGTGCACTATTAGGGTCACAAGTGACATGGTCCTTAGGCAAATAGATAAATTAAAACCTAACAAATCCCCAGGCCCTGATGAACTGTATGCAAGGGTTCTAAAGGAATGTAAAGAGGAGCTTAGCACACCTTTGACTAATCTTTTCAACATATCACTATAAACTGGCATGGTGCCAGATAAGTGGAAAATGGCAAATGTGATACCTATTTTCAAAACAGGTGACAGGTCCTTAGCTTCGAACTATAGACCAATAAGCCTAACCTCCATAGTGGGAAAATTTATGGAATCAATAATTGCCGAGGCAGTTCGTAGCCATCTTGAAAAGCATAAATTAATCAACGAATCTCAGCATGGTTTAACAAAGGGGCGTTCCTGCCTTACGAATTTATTAACTTTTTTCACTAAGGTATTTGAGGAGGTAGATCATGGTAATGAATATGATATTGTGTATATGGACTTCAGTAAGGTTTTTGACAGGGTCCCACATCAGAGACTATTGAGGAAAATTAAAGCACATGGAATAGGAGGAGAAATTTTTTCCTGGATAGAGGCATGGTTGACAAATAGGCAGCAGAGAGTTTGCATAAATGGGGAGAAATCAGAGTACGGAAGCGTCACGAGCGGTGTTCCACAGGGGTCAGTGTTGGGCCCCCTGCTGTTCACAATCTACATAAACGACATAGATGAGGGCATAAAGAGCGACATCGGCAAGTTTGCCGATGACACCAAAATAGGCCGTCGAATTCATTCTGACGAGGACATTCGAGCACTCCAGGAAGATTTGAATAGACTGATGCAGTGGTCGGAGAAGTGGCAGATGCAGCTTAATATAGACAAATGCAAAGTTCTAAATGTTGGACAGGACAATAACCATGCCACATATAAACTAAATAATGTAGATCTTAATATTACGGATTGCGAAAAAGATTTAGGAGTTCTGGTTAGCAGTAATCTGAAACCAAGACAACAGTGCATAAGTGTTCGCAATAAAGCTAATAGAATCCTTGGCTTCATATCAAGAAGCATAAATAATAGGAGTCCTCAGGTTGTTCTTCAACTCTATACATCCTTGGTTAGGCCTCATTTAGATTATGCTGCACAGTTTTGGTCACCGTATTACAGAATGGATATAAATTCTCTGGAAAATGTACAAAGGAGGATGACAAAGATGATCCCATGTATCAGAAACCTTCCCTATGAGGATAGACTAAGGGCCCTGAAACTGCACTCTCTAGAAAGACGTAGAATTAGGGGGGATATGATTGAGGTTTATAAGTGGAAGACAGGAATAAATAAAGGGGATGTAAATAGTGTGCTGAAAATATCTAGCCTAGACAGGACTCGCAGCAATGGTTTTAAGTTGGAAAAATTCAGATTCAGGAGGGATATAGGAAAGTACTGGTTTGGTAATAGAGTTGTGGATGAGTGGAACAAACTCCCAAGTACCGTTATAGAGGCCAGAACGTTGTGTAGCTTTAAAAATAGGTTGGATAAATACATGAGTAGATGTGGGTGGGTGTGAGTTGGACCTGATAGCTTGTGCTAACAGGTCGGTTGCCGTGTTCCTCCCTTAAGTCAATGTGACCTGACCTGACTAGGTTGGGTGCATTGGCTTAAGCCGGTAGGGACTTGGACCTGCCTCGCATGGGCCAGTAGGCCTTCTGCAGTGTTCCTTCGTTCTTATGTTCTTATGTTCTTATAAATACTTACGTACCTTCCACCCCAGGTAGATCTGTTTGTGACTTGAAAAAAGCCCACTGTGTGGGCGAAACGTTGTCAATAAAGGACCACATTATACTGCATATGTGTTTATATTTCCACAAGAATGGTATACAATACCGACAAGGTGAAAACTGAGACATGTGCAACATCTGTGTATCTTTTAGACGTTTCGCCATCCAGTGGCTTTATCAATACAAATTCTAGAATTGTCTTAGAATGTCCTACAATTTATATTGATAAAGCCACTGAGTGGCGAAACGTCTACAATAAAGATACCCAGGTAATGGCTTTATCAAGCCATTACCTAATGGCTTGATAAAGCTCCTGGAGAGCGAAACGTTGCCACAATAAATGTCACATTAGTTGCACTTGTGTCCTTTTACTTTACATATTGTCGGTAATTCTACCAACTTTATTACATACCCAGATGTTGCACGTGTGTCTCAGTTTTTATCTTGTCGGTATTGTATACCATTCTTGTACAACTTGTCAGACACTGCAACAATATGGAATATTTGTTTAAAGGACATTACTTGACCTTCTTCACGGCTACAACCTCTACAACTTACTCCTACCCGTCCCTATCCACTGACGTTAGTATATAAGCGCCAGCGCTATTCTTCGTCTGTCCCGTCTTCCCCGCTCATCCCATTGGGATCTTACCTGCACTTGCTTGCTTGCCTGTGCTCCAGAACCTTCACAACTACGATGCTCTTCACACCAACTCCAAGACTGAGGGACTGATTACCTCGTCTTCTGTACATAGTTCTACTGTCTTCCAGTTATGTCCTGGAATCTGTGTTGATAAAGCCACTGGATGGCGAAACGTCTATAATAAAGATACCCAGATGTTGCACATGTGTCTAGTTCTTAATTAAATACTGAAGCCATATAAAATAAGTAAGCAAATTTAACACAGTTGGAATAAAATCTTTCACAAAATCTGTTTTTACACTTAAATTTCACTCTCCGTTGTCGCCGAAGGGATACCTTTGGTGGTCTGGTGGCTAAAGCTCCCGCTACACACACGGAGGGCCCGGGTTCGATTCCCGGCGGGTGGAAACATTTCGACACGTTTCCTTACACCTGTTGTCCTGTTCACCTAGCAGCAAATAGGTACCTGGGTGTTAGTCGACTGGTGTGGGTCGCATCCTGGGGGACAAGATTAAGGACCCCAATGGAAATAAGTTACAGTCCTCGATGACGCACTGACTTTCTTGGGTTATCCTGGGTATCTAACCCTCTGGGGTTAAAAATCCGAACGAAATCTTATCTTACACCACTGAGGGTTTTGCAAGTTATCAGTCATTCCAGAAGTCTGGGACTGGGTTCAGCAACTTTAATCAGAGGGAACTTGTATATGTCACTTGTTCCAAGAATTTAGTCCTAGTTACTGTGCTCAGGCGTTTTAATTTTGAAGCCGACTTGATCAGATTTTATCTAATAGACTTCAAGACAAAAATTGGGAACCTTCAAGAGGCACGTAAGCTCCCAGTCTTTTAATACCATGTTAATTTTCCACTATAATCTACCCTGTCCATAATTACTGCCGCATTTGTTTTGTCCGTAAAGCGAAGTCCGTGATCTTTCCTTAATTCATGGTACAATTAAACAAATCTTTGAAGACAACTGCGTTGCAGAAGTCTGAGCATCCATCTGCCTTGACAGCATCCATCTGCCTTGACAGCATCCATCTGCCTTCACAGCATCCATCTCCCTTCACAGCATCCATCTGCCTTCACAGCATCCACCTGCCTTCACAGCATCCACCTGCCTTCACAGCATCCACCTGCCTTCACAGCATCCACCTGCCTTCACAGCATCCACCTGCCTTCACAGCATCCACCTGCCTTCACAGCATCCACCTGCCTTCACAGCATCCACCTGCCTTCACAGCATCCATCTGCCTTCACAGCATCCATCTGCCTTCACAGCATCCACCTGCCTTCACAGCATCCATCTGCCTTCACAGCATCCATCTGCCTTCACAGCATCCACCTGCCTTCACAGCATCCACCTGCCTTCACAGCATCCATCTGCCTTCACAGCATCCATCTGCCTTCACAGCATCCATCTGCCTTCACAGCATCCATCTGCCTTCACAGCATCCATCTGCCTTCACAGCATCCATCTGCCTTCACAGCATCCATCTGCCTTCACAGCATCCATCTGCCTTCACAGCATCCATCTGCTTTCACAGCATCCATCTGCCTTCACAGCATCCACCTGCCTTCACAGCATCCACCTGCCTTCACAGCATCCATCTGCCTTCACAGCATCCATCTGCCTTCACAGCATCCATCTGCCTTCACAGCATCCATCTGCCTTCACAGCATCCATCTGCCTTCACAGCATCCATCTGCCTTCACAGCATCCATCTGCCTTCACAGCATCCATCTGCCTTCACAGCATCCACCTGCCTTCACAGCATCTGCCTTCACAGCATCCTGCCTTCACAGCATCCATCTGCCTTCACAGCATCCATCTGCCTTCACAGCATCCATCTGCCTTCACAGCATCCATCTGCCTTCACAGCATCCATCTGCCTTCACAGCATCCATCTGCCTTCACAGCATCCATCTGCCTTCACAGCATCCATCTGCCTTCACAGCATCTATCTGCCTTCACAGCATCCATCCGCCTTCACAGCATCCATCCACCTTCACAGCATCCATCCGCCTTCACAGCATCCATCTGCCTTCACAGCATCCATCCGCCTTCACAGCATCCATCTGCCTTCACAGCATCCATCTGCCTTCACAGCATCCATCTGCCTTCACAGCATCCATCTGCCTTCACAGCATCCATCTGCCTTCACAGCATCCATCTGCCTTCACAGCATCCATCTGCCTTCACAGCATCCATCTGCCTTCACAGCATCCATCTGCCTTCACAGCATCCATCTGCCTTCACAGCATCCATCTGCCTTCACAGCATCCATCTGCCTTCACAGCATCCATCTGCCTTCACAGCATCCATCTGCCTTCACAGCATCCATCTGCCTTCACAGCATCCATCTGCCTTCACAGCATCCATCTGCCTTCACAGCATCCATCTGCCTTCACAGCATCCATCTGCCTTCACAGCATCCATCTGCCTTCACAGCATCCATCTGCCTTCACAGCATCCACCTGCCTTCACAGCATCCACCTGCCTTCACAGCATCCACCTGCCTTCACAGCATCCACCTGCCTTCACAGCATCCACCTGCCTTCACAGCATCCACCTGCCTTCACAGCATCCACCTGCCTTCACAGCATCCACCTGCCTTCACAGCATCCACCTGCCTTCACAGCATCCACCTGCCTTCACAGCATCCACCTGCCTTCACAGCATCCACCTGCCTTCACAGCATCCATCTGCCTTCACAGCATCCATCTGCCTTCACAGCATCCATCTGCCTTCACAGCATCCACCTGCCTTCACAGCATCCACCTGCCTTCACAGCATCCACCTGCCTTCACAGCATCCACCTGCCTTCACAGCATCCACCTGCCTTCACAGCATCCACCTGCCTTCACAGCATCCATCTGCCTTCACAGCATCCATCTGCCTTCACAGCATCCATCTGCCTTCACAGCATCCACCTGCCTTCACAGCATCCACCTGCCTTCACAGCATCCACCTGCCTTCACAGCATCCACCTGCCTTCACAGCATCCACCTGCCTTCACAGCATCCACCTGCCTTCACAGCATCCACCTGCCTTCACAGCATCCACCTGCCTTCACAGCATCCACCTGCCTTCACAGCATCCACCTGCCTTCACAGCATCCACCTGCCTTCACAGCATCCACCTGCCTTCACAGCATCCACCTGCCTTCACAGCATCCACCTGCCTTCACAGCATCCACCTGCCTTCACAGCATCCACCTGCCTTCACAGCATCCACCTGCCTTCACAGCATCCACCTGCCTTCACAGCATCCACCTGCCTTCACAGCATCCACCTGCCTTCACAGCATCCACCTGCCTTCACAGCATCCATCTGCCTTCACAGCATCCACCTGCCTTCACAGCATCCATCTGCCTTCACAGCATCCATCTGCCTTCACAGCATCCACCTGCCTTCACAACATCCATCTGCCTTCACAGCATCCATCTGCCTTCACAGCATCCACCTGCCTTCACAACATCCATCAGCTTCACAGCATCCATCAACTCTCAACCAACTCTTAACACTCACCAACCAAAACCAATTAACAAACATCTATCTCTATTATACAATGTCATTCAACCATCAATCCTCACCTGGCAACCAGCACTAATGCAATAACACTTAACCAATATCCAACAACCATCAACCAACATTTCCAACCAATGCCCATCAACTGAGATCCATCAATCAACACCCATCAAATATCAACAACTTCCAGTCGCCCAAAAATATCAATCAACCACATTTAACTCATTTGATAATCATGAGTCACTAACACCTCTCAACCACAATCAATCAGCCATCAACCACAAACTCCTCTCAACCACAATCAATCAGTCATCAACCACAAACTCCTCTCAACCACAATCAATCAGCCATCAACCACCACTCACCACTAACAATACCATCGACAGAGCCATGAACGAAAGTAACTACCCCCCCATGACCACCACAGCTACAACCACCACCACCACACCACCAACACAGCATCACCACCACCACACCACCAACACAGCATCACCACCACCACACCACCAACACAGCATCATCACCACCACACCACCACCAACACAGCATCACCACCACACCACCACCAACACACCATCACCACCAACACACCATCATCATCACCACCACCACCACACCACCAACACAGCATCACCACCACCACCACCACCACACCACCAACACACCATCACCACCACCACCACACCACCAACACAGCATCACCACCACCACCACCACACCAACACAGCATCACCACCACCACCACCACCACCACCACACCACCAACACAGCATCACCACCACCACCACCACCAACACAGCATCACCACCACCACACCACCAACACAGCATCACCACCACCACACCACCAACACAGCATCACCACCACCACCACCACACCACCAACACAGCATCACCACCACCAACACACCATCACCACCACCACACCACCAACACACCACCACACCACCAACACAGCATCACCACCACCACACCACCAACACACCATCATCACCACCACACCAACACAGCATCACCACCACCACACCACCAACACCGTCATTACCACCACCACCACACTATCGCCACCATCACACCACCAACACAGCATCACCACCACCAACACAGCATCACCACCACCACCACACCACCAACACACCATCATCACCACCACCACCACACCACCAACACAGCATCACCACCACCACACCACCAACACCGTCATTACCACCACCACCACACCATCACCACCATCACCACCACCAACACAGCATCACCACCACCAACACAGCATCACCACCACCAACACAGCATCACCACCACCACACCACCAACACAGCATCACCACCACCACCACACCACCAACACAGCATCACCACCACACCACCACCAACACAGCATCACCACCACACCACCACCAACACAGCATCACACCATCACCACCATCACACCACCAACACAGCATCACCACCACCAACACAGCATCACCACCACCACCACACCAACACAGCATCACCACCACCACACCACCAACACAGCATCACCACCACCACACCAACACAGCATCACCACCACCACACCACCAACACAGCATCACCACCACACCACCACCAACACACCATCATCACCACCACCACACCACCAACACAGCATCACCACCACACCACCACCACACTATCACCACCATCACCATACCATCACCATCACCACACCATCACCACCACCACACCATCACCACCACCACACCATCACCACCACCACACCATCACCACCACCACACCATCATCACCACCACACCAACACAGCATCACCACCACCACACCACCAACACCGTCATTACCACCACCACCACACTATCGCCACCATCACACCACCAACACAGCATCACCACCACCAACACAGCATCACCACCACCAACACAGCATCACACCATCACCACCATCACACCACCAACACAGCATCACCACCACCAACACAGCATCATCACCACCACCACCACACCAATAACACAGCATCACCACCACCACACCACCAACACAGCATCACCACCACCACACCATCAACACAGCATCACCACCACCACACCACCAACACAGCATCACCACCACACCACCACCAACACACCATCATCACCACCACCACCACACCACCAACACAGCATCACCACCACACCATCACCACCACCACACCATCACCACCACCACACCATCACCACCACCACACCATCACCACCACCACACCATCACCACCACCACACCATCACCACCACCACACCATCACCACCACCACACCACCACCACACCATCACCACCACCACACCATCACCACCACCACACCATCATCACCACCACTACCACACCACCAACACACCATCATCACTACCACCACCACACCATCACCACACCATCACCACCATCACCACCATCACAACCACCACCACACCATCACCACCACCACACCATCACCACCACCACCACCATCACACCATCATCATCACCATCACCACACCACCACCACCACCACACCATCACCACCATCACACCACCACCACCACACCACCACCACGCCATCACCATCACCACACCATCACCACCATCACACCATCACCATCACACCACGGACAAAAAAAATATCTAAAAACTTAAAATGGGACGACTTAATACCAGTTAAATATACATAAGAACAGCCAGAAAAACCGGAGCCCTGGCCGCCCCTGTGACCTGAGTTGTGCCGCCCCTGTGACCTGAGTTGTGCCGCCCCTGTGACCTGAGTTGTGCCGCCCCTGTGACCTGAGTTGTGCCGCCCCTGTGACCTGAGTTGTGCCGCCCCTGTGACCTGAGTTGTGCCGCCCCTGTGACCTGAGTTGTGCCGCCCCTGTGACCTGAGTTGTGCCGCCCCTGTGACCTGAGTTGTGCCGCCCCTGTGACCTGAGTTGTGCCGCCCCTGTGACCTGAGTTGTGCCGCCCCTGTGACCTGAGTTGTGCCGCCCCTGTGACCTGAGTTGTGCCGCCCCTGTGACCTGAGTTGTGCCGCCCCTGTGACCTGAGTTGTGCAGTAATACTTCATTATCCAGCTGCCGCAGACTCTATATTTCCTTCTCCCGTGGGAAAATAAGCAGACTCTATATTTCCTTCCCCCAGGGGAAAATAAGCAGACTATTTCCTTCCCCCAGAGGAAAATAAGCAGACACTATATTTCCTTCCCCCAGGGGAAAATAAGCAGACTATTTCCTTCCCCCAGGGGAAAATAAACAGATTCTGCTCACAAACTTCTCCTTAATAGAGAAATATACAGAAGTTTTTGTACCAATGGACGCTCGGGATAGTAGCCGCTGGTTATAACACAAGACCAGAGGTGTTACTGTGGTTGTGTATACCGAAAGGTTACGTAATTAAGCGCTATACCCACAAGGGTCATACAGCTCTAAGTTAGGAAAGATTTGTCAGGAAACAAGTGCTTCCTGACGCGGGTCTTAGTGATGACCCACAGCTGGAGCTTCTGGTTACCCCTTTTTAGTACAAAACCTTTCCTTACGGGCTTAGAGCTGTTGTCCTACCTGAGCTCATTTACAGGCTACGAATTATCCTACCTCAGCTCATTTACAGGCTACGAATTATCCTACCTCAGCTCATTTACAGGCTACGAATTATCCTATCTCAGCTCATTTACAGGCTACGAATTATCCTACCTCAGCTCATTTACAGGCTACGAATTATCCTATAGTTATCCTATAAGTTATATTTTTTATAGCATAATTTTTACTAGATTAGTTACACTATTGTATTATAATTAGGCCAGATTTATTTAGGCTAGAGTTGTTTTGTTTGTTGAAATTAAATTTGGTTAAGCTAGGTTTGGTTAGGTTAGTTTCGGTAGGGAAAGTTAGGTTATGTTAGATTTTAATTGGCTATGTTTAGAGTTGACTGGGATGTGTTAGTTTAACCACATTCAGATTAACAAATGTTTATGCTCAAGAAATCGTAATGACACGATTGCAAATAAACCATACCCCCGGCCGGGATTGAACCCGCGGTCATAGAGTCTCAAAACTCCAGCCCGTCGCGGTGGCTACCGCGACGGGCTGGAGTTTTGAGACTATGATAGTGGCTACCGCGACGGGCTGGAGTTTTGAGACTCTATGACCGCGGGTTCAATCCCGGCCGGGGGTATGGTTTAAATGTTTATGCTCATTTAACATCCTATATCCTTACGTCTTGCAACACGGGACACGACGTCGCTTAAAGCGTCGATAACTGATGATTCTCCGCTTAAGAGGACAGAATTCCATCTTATACTCAGTCAACATATCAGACCACAACTCTGTCAGCCTTAAATACCAGTAATGATGCGAACCTCCGTCTATCACCTGGAGTCCAGTAATGGACATAATCCCAGCCTTCAGACTGACCGTAGCCAATACTTGGTCGTATATCACCACGGTCAAGGTGGTGAGGCAACAGCGCCCTCCAGCCATAACAAGCTCCATCATAGTTATGGTGGTGCAGCAGGAGCAGCACCTGCCAACCAGATCAGACTCCTCACCACAGTCAAGGTGATGCAGTAGCATCACCTTCCAGATCAAACAACCCTTCACAGTCAAGGTGATGCAGTAGCATTACCTTCCAGATCAAACAACCCTTCACAGTCAAGGTAATGCAGTAGCATCACCTTCCAGATCAAACAACCCTTCACCACAGTCAAGGTAATGCAGTAGCATCACCTTCCAGATCAAACAACCCTTCACCACAGTCAAGGTAATGCAGTAGCATCACCTTCCAGATCAAACAACCCTTCATCACAGTCAAGGTAATGCAGTAGCATCACCTTCCAGACCAAACAACCCTCCACCACAGTCAAGGTAATGCAGTAGCATCACCTTCCAGATCAAACAACCCTTCACCACAGTCAAGGTAATGCAGTAGCATCACCTTCCAGACCAAACAACCCTTCACCACAGTCAAGGTAATGCAGCAGCATCACCTTCCAGACCAAACAACCCTTCATCACAGTCAAGGTAATGCAGTAGCATCACCTTCCAGATCAAACAACCCTTCACCACAGTCAAGGTAATGCAGCAGCATCACCTTCCAGACCAAACAACCCTTCACCACAGTCAAGGTAATGCAGCAGCATCACCTTCCAGACCAAACAACCCTTCACCACAGTCAAGGTAATGCAGCAGCATCACCCCTCTGCTTGGCCCAATACTTTACACTCAAAGATTACATTATCATCAAATATATTTTAGAGGAAATGCTAATCCCACTGATCTGAAACAGCGCATGGAATGGGAGTTATCCCTCTGACATATCTGTTACCTATCTATTCCAGCAGTCTGGCTGGGCCAGGCTTTTACTGGTACTTGCCTGGTCAACCAGGCTGTTGCTTTTGGTGGCTCGCTAACCCATATATCCATCACAGTTTGATTCATCTGATACTAAGTTGCGATGAAGTTCAGAATTTTTACACTTGTTCCAGCAATATTTCTGGTTGTAATGTTGTTGGTAGAATTACCACTACTACTACTACTACTACCACTACTACTACTACCACTACTACTACTACTACTACTACCACTACTACTACTACCACTACTACTACTACTACTACTACCACTACTACCACTACTACTACTACTACCACTACTACCACTACTACTACTACTACCACTACTACTACTACTACTACTACTACCATCACTACTATTACTACCTACAGTAATTACATTATTCTTTTACATCTCTCTAATACCTATATATATCCTCTGTGTTCATGTATTGTCTGTAACGGCTTGACAAAGCTCCTGAAGAGCGAAACGTTGCCACAATAAAATGTCACATTAGTTACACTTGTGTCCTTTCACTTAAAATATTGCTAATATTTGTTAGTGTTATAATAAAGCGCTAAATCCACAAGAGTAATGCAGCGCTGTATCTGTTAGTAGCATATTGAATAGTCGAGGTCCATGTATGTTCATGGTCTTGCGCACTTTACGGCAGTGCTTTACACTAGTTATTTATGGTGGTGCATAGGTTCAAGACTAGGCCCTCCGGTAATTGCTTTTGATACAAAGAAGGTTGTATTTTAGTTAATTAGATTAGTAGAGCTTTATCCACATCACGACACCTTCCTTCCTGGAGAGTCGAGGCATGTCAGTAGTTCCTAGCCCGTTAAAAATCAACGTACATGATTTGTTTACATCGTAGACAGTAATGTTCCTGACAGACACCAGATGGGAAGCGGTGCATCAAAGTTGTTGCCTCCCTCAACTGACCATATCCTGCAGAGTGATATATGCAATTCTCATTATGATTTGACGTGAATGTTGACCTAATTATGCTGTTATGATGGGAAGATTGCTGTGTGTCTGGGAGTGAGTATAAATCTTGATTACAGAGGTTGATTCAGCTTAACCATGTCGGGATGGACGCTACCAGTGTGTGAACTAACCGATAGCCACAAATACATCAAGTCAGTAAATAGGGACCCCTGGTGGAGCTGGACTACCCTGACGCTCATAATAATTTCGATATTGTAGAGATAACCGCTGCCTCCACGCGCTGTACCCACCGATTTGTGTTTGCAAGGGTTGAATCACAACTCCTGACCCCCGCCTTTAAGTTTCACCGACAGGCATTAGTGGTTCCCAACTCTTATCATGGGGAGCGCTAAACACGTAGGGTTTATACAGTGCCTGTTGGAGGGGGATGGAAGGCATTTAGGCTCAATTCAGGGAATTGGAGCACAGATTCAATTCCCTAGATCAAGAGCCCCCTTGAGGGGGTCCAGTATAAGGCAGTATCTGCCTTCAAAAGTTAACTCAGGCAGTATCTGCCTTCAGAAGTTAACTCAGGCAGTATCTGCCTTCAGAAGTTAACTCAGGCAGTATCTGCCTTCAGAAGTTAACTCAGGCAGTATCTGCCTTCAGAAGTTAACTCAGGCAGTATCTGCCTTCAGAAGTTAACTCAGGCAGTGTATCTTCCTTCAGAAGATAACTCAGGCAGTAACTGCCTTCAGAAGTTAACTCAGGCAGTATCTGCCTTCAGAAGTTAACTCAGGCAGTGTATCTGCCTTCAGAAGTTAACTCAGGCAGTGTATCTTCCTTCAGAAGTTAACTCAGGTAGTGTATCTGCCTTCAGAAGTTAACTCAGGCAGTGTATCTGCCTTCAGAAGTTAACTCAGGCAGTGTATCTGCCTTCAGAAGTTAACTCAGGCAGTGTATCTGCCTTCAGAAGTTAACTCAGGCAGTGTATCTGCCTTCAGAAGTTAACTCAGGCAGTGTATCTGCCTTCAGAAGTTAACTCAGGCAGTGTATCTGCCTTCAGAAGTTAACTCAGGCAGTGTATCTGCCTTCAGAAGTTAACTCAGGCAGTGTATCTGCCTTCAGAAGCAAACTCAGGCAGTATCTGCCTTCAGAAGCTAACTCAGGCAGTGTATCTGCCTTCAGAAGTTAACTCAGGCAGTGTATCTGCCTTCAGAAGTTAACTCAGGCAGTGTATCTGCCTTCAGAAGTTAACTCAGGCAGTATCTGCCTTCAGAAGTTAACTCAGGCAGTGTATCTGCCTTCAGAAGTTAACTCAGGGAGTGTATCTGCCTTCAGAAGTTAACTCAGGCAGTGTATCTGCCTTCAGAAGTTAACTCAGGCAGTGTATCTGCCTTCAGAAGATAACTCAGGCAGTATCTGCCTTCAGAAGTTAACTCAGGCAGTATCTGCCTTCAGAAGTTAACTCAGGCAGTATCTGCCTTCAGAAGTTAACTCAGGCAGTGTATCTTCCTTCAGAAGTTAACTCAGGTAGTGTATCTGCCTTCAGAAGTTAACTCAGGCAGTGTATCTGCCTTCAGAAGTTAACTCAGGCAGTGTATCTGCCTTCAGAAGTTAACTCAGGCAGTGTATCTGCCTTCAGAAGTTAACTCAGGCAGTGTATCTGCCTTCAGAAGTTAACTCAGGCAGTGTATCTGCCTTCAGAAGCTAACTCAGGCAGTATCTGCCTTCAAAAGTTAACTCAGGCAGTGTATCTGCCTTCAGAAGTTAACTCAGGCAGTGTATCTGCCTTCAGAAGTTAACTCAGGCAGTGTATCTGCCTTCAGAAGTTAACTCAGGCAGTGTATCTGCCTTCAGAAGTTAACTCAGGCAGTGTATCTGCCTTCAGAAGTTAACTCAGGCAGTGTATCTGCCTTCAGAAGTTAACTCAGGCAGTGTATCTGCCTTCAGAAGTTAACTCAGGCAGTGTATCTGCCTTCAGAAGTTAACTCAGGCAGTGTATCTGCCTTCAGAAGCTAACTCAGGCAGTGTATCTGCCTTCAGAAGTTAACTCAGGCAGTGTATCTGCCTTCAGAAGTTAACTCAGGCAGTGTATCTGCCTTCAGAAGTTAACTCAGGCAGTGTATCTGCCTTCAGAAGTTAACTCAGGCAGTGTATCTGCCTTCAGAAGTTAACTCAGGCAGTGTATCTGCCTTCAGAAGTTAACTCAGGCAGTGTATCTGCCTTCAGAAGCTAACTCAGGCAGTGTATCTGCCTTCAGAAGCTAACTCAGGCAGTGTATCTGCCTTCAGAAGTTAACTCAGGCAGTGTATCTGCCTTCAGAAGTTAACTCAGGCAGTGTATCTGCCTTCAGAAGTTAACTCAGGCAGTGTATCTGCCTTCAGAAGCTAACTCAGGCAGTGTATCTGCCTTCAGAAGTTAACTCAGGCAGTGTATCTGCCTTCAGAAGTTAACTCAGGCAGTGTATCTGCCTTCAGAAGTTAACTCAGGCAGTGTATCTGCCTTCAGAAGTTAACTCAGGCAGTGTATCTGCCTTCAGAAGTTAACTCAGGCAGTGTATCTGCCTTCAGAAGTTAACTCAGGCAGTGTATCTGCCTTCAGAAGCTAACTCAGGCAGTGTATCTGCCTTCAGAAGCTAACTCAGGCAGTGTATCTGCCTTCAGAAGTTAACTCAGGCAGTGTATCTGCCTTCAGAAGTTAACTCAGGCAGTGTATCTGCCTTCAGAACTCAGGCAGTGTATCTGCCTTCAGAAGTTAACTCAGGCAGTGTATCTGCCTTCAGAAGTTAACTCAGGCAGTGTATCTGCCTTCAGAAGTTAATTCAGGCAGTGTATCTGCCTTCAGAAGTTAACTCAGGCAGTATCTGCCTTCAGAAGTTAACTCAGGCAGTATCTGCCTTCAGAAGTTAACTCAGGCAGTATATCTTCCTTCAGAAGTTAACTCAGGCAGTGTATCTGCCTTCAGAAGTTAACTCAGGCAGTGTATCTGCCTTCAGAAGTTAACTCAGGCAGTGTATCTGCCTTCAGAAGTTAACTCAGGCAGTGTATCTGCCTTCAGAAGTTAACTCAGGCAGTGTATCTGCCTTCAGAAATTAACTCAGGCAGTGTATCTGCCTTCAGAAGTTAACTCAGGCAGTGTATCTGCCTTCAGAAGTTAACTCAGGCAGTGTATCTGCCTTCAGAAGTTAACTCAGGCAGTGTATCTGCCTTCAGAAGCTAACTCAGGCAGTGTATCTGCCTTCAGAAGTTAACTCAGGCAGTGTATCTGCCTTCAGAAGTTAACTCAGGCAGTGTATCTGCCTTCAGAAGTTAACTCAGGCAGTGTATCTGCCTTCAGAAGTTAACTCAGGCAGTGTATCTGCATTCAGAAGTTAACTCAGGCAGTGTATCTGCATTCAGAAGTTAACTCAGGCAGTGTATCTGCCTTCAGAAGTTAACTCAGGCAGTGTATCTGCCTTCAGAAGTTAAACCAGGCAGTGTATCTGCCTTCAGAAGTTAACTCAGGCAGTGTATCTGCCTTCAGAAGTTAACTCAGGCAGTATCTGCCTTCAAAAGTTAACTCAGGCAGTGTATCTGCCTTCAGAAGTTAAACCAGGCAGTGTATCTGCCTTCAGAAGTTAACTCAGGCAGTGTATCTGCCTTCTGAAGTTAACTCAGGCAGTATCTGCCTTCAAAAGTTAACTCAGGCAGTGTATCTGCCTTCAGAAGTTAAACCAGGCAGTGTATCTGCCTTCAGAAGTTAACTCAGGCAGTGTATCTGCCTTCAGAAGTTAACTCAGGCAGTATCTGCCTTCAAAAGTTAACTCAGGCCCCCCATCAAAAGGGGGGGGGACCTTCATGCTGGTGAAGGGTTCGTCAGTGTATTTGGAGCTTACAACTTCCTCCTCCGGATCAAATTTTATTTCAGTTATGCCAGCGCTGGAGAACACTTACGGATACAGCACTTCCTCGCTGATAAATGAGATGCTTGTGTATCATTTGAGTATCTTTTTTTCTGGAAACGTTTCGCCAGCCAGTAGCTTCTTCAGTCCTGTACGGAGAAGAAAAGTGGAAGACTGGGTAATTTGAGGTAATCAGTCCCTCATCTTGGAGTTGCTGCGTTCACTCCATCAATCTTGACTGACTGACAACATATCGACGTCAAACTGAGGGACTGGTTATCTCAAACTACGTCTCATCTCCCACCTTGATCTGCACTGGACTGGCGAAACATTTCCAGCATATAGATACCCAAATGTTACACAAGTATCTTATTTAAAACATGGCTTTCTATATCATTCATTCGCTTCCTTCTCGTGAATATATAAACAAGAAATTCCTTGATATCTGGAAGTTCACTGTGTTTAACCAAACATCAGAGGATGACAAAGTTGATCCCATGTATCAGAAATCTTCCCTATGAGGATAGACTGAGGGGCCTGAATCTGCACTCTCTGGAAAGTGGTAGAATTAGGGAGGATATGATCGAGGTATATAAATGGAAAACAGGAATAAATAAAGGGGATGTAAATAGCGTGCTGAAAATTTCCAGCCATAACAGGACTCGCAGCAATGGTTTTAAGTTGGAAAAATTCAGATTCAGGAAGGATATAGGAAAGTACTGGTTTGGTAATAGAGTTGTGGATGAGTGGAACAAACTCCTCAGTACAGTTATTGAGGCTAAAACGTTGTGTAGTTTTAAAAACAGGTTAGATAAATACATGAGTGGGTGTGGGTGGGTGTGAGTTGGACCTGACTAGCTTGTGCTACTAGGTCTGATGCCGTGCTCCTTCCTTAAGTAGAAGTGACCTGACTAGGTGGGTCATTGGGCTAATCCTGGGGGACACATGGACCTGCATCGCATGGGTCAGTAGGCCTGCTGCAGTGGTCCTCCTTTATATTCTTATCTCACACAGTTCAGATCATGCAGACTATATTGGTCAGCAAATAAATTTCTGCTCATTATGATAATAAGAATAGTGAGGTGACTGTAGTGTAAAGATCATGTGGGTCGAAATGTGCAAGTCTGAAAGGGGTAAATTTTGCACTTTTAGGGCACCCTCATCATCGGATTTTTAACCCAGGAGGGTTAGCCACCCAGGATAACCCAATAGGGGCAGTGCACCATCTAGGACTGTCTTAATTCCTTTGGTATCCTTCAATCTTGTCCCCCAGGATGCTACCCACACCAGTCTACTAACACCTAGGTACCTACTTGCTTGCTGGGTTAACAGGGACAGCAGGTGTAAAGAAATACTTTCCATGTTTCCACCCTTGCCTGAGATCGAACCACGGGCACGCAGCGTGTGCAGCGAACACACTGCCTACCAGGCCACGGGATCTAAGTGTTAACTGTTTTTGTGATGTGGTGTGAGCACAATTTGTTTCAGTAGCTTATTGGATCCACTGGATGAGTATAAAGGTATTAGTCCCACTGGATGAGTATAAAGGTATTAGTTCCACTGGTTGAGTATAAAGGTATTAGTCCCACTGGTTGAGTATAAAGTTATTAGTTCCACTGGTTGAGTATAAAGGTATTAGTCCCACTGGTTGAGTATAAAGGTATTAGTTCCACTGGTTGAGTATAAACGTATTAGTTCCACTGGTTGAGTATGAAGGTATTAGTTCCACTGGTTGAGTATAAAGGTATTAGTTCTACTGGATGATTATAAAGGTATTAGTTCCACTGGTTGAGTATAAAAGTATTAGTTCCACTGGTTGAGTATAAAGGTATTAGTTCCACTGGCTGAGTATAAAGGTATTAGTTCCACTGGTTGAGGATAAAGGTATTAGTTCCACTGGTTGAGGATAAAGGTATTAGTTCCACTGGTTGAGGATAAAGGTATTAGTTCCACTGGTTGAGGATAAAGGTATTAGTTCCACTGGTTGAGAATAAAGGTGTTAGTTCCACTGGTTGAGAATAAAGGTGTCAGTTCCACTGGTTGAGTATAAAGGTATCAGTTCCACTGGTTGAGTATAAAGGTATTAGTTCCACTGGTTGAGTATAAAGGTATTAGTACCACTGGTTGAGTATAAAGGTATTAGTTCCACTGGTTGAGTATAAAGGTATTAGTTCCACTGGTTGAGTATAAAGGTATTAGTCCCACTAGTTGAGTATAACGGTATTAGTTCCACTGTGATGAATGGTTTGAAAAACCGACATGTTGAAGATTGAGACACTTATGCAGTCCATGGACTGAACACATCGACTCCAGGTTGAGGGACTGATTACCTCATTCTCCTCCTCTCCTTACGCCTTCCTCTTTGTATTGGACTGATGAAGCCACTGTGTGGCGAAACGTTTCCTGAATAAAGATTCCTATATGCTGCATAAGTGTCTCAATCTTCATTAGTTCCACTGGTTGAGTATAAAGGTATTAGTTCCACTGGCTGAGTATAAAGGTATTAGTTCCACTGGTTGAGTATAGAGGTATTAGTTCCACTGGTTGAGTATAAAGGTATTAGTTCCACTGGATGAGTATAAAGGTATTAGTTCCACTATGAACATCAAAATGGTATACAATACCGACAGGTTGTTAGGTAAGACACATATGCAACAGTTAGACAACTTTATTCCGAAACGTTTCGCCTACACAGTAGGCTTCTTCAGTCGAATACAGAAAGTAGGCAGGAACAGTAGAGATGTGAAGACGATGTAATCAGTCCATCACAGTCCAAGGGTGATGGACTGATTACATCGTCTTCACATCTCTACTGTTCCTGCCTACTTTCTGTATTCGACTGAAGAAGCCTACTGTGTAGGCGAAACGTTTCGGAATAAAGTTGTCTAACTGTTGCATATGTGTCTTACCTAACAACATTAGTTCCACTAGTTGAGGATAAAGGTATTAGTTCCACTGGTTGAGGATAAAGGTATTAGTCCCACTGGTTGAGTATAAAGGTATTTGTTCCACTGGTTGAGTATAAAGGTATTAGTTCCACTGGTTGAGTATAAAGGTATTAGTTCCACTGGTTGAGTATAAAGATATTAGTTCCACTGGTTGACTATAAAGGTATTAGTTCCACTGGTTGAGTATAAAGGTATTAGTTCCACTGGTTGAGTATAAAGGTATTAGTTCCACTGGTTGAGTATAAAGGTATTAGTTCCACTGGTTGAGTATAAAGGTATTAGTTCCACTGGATGAGTATAAAGGTATTAGTTCCACTAGTTGAGGATAAAGGTATTAGTTCCACTGGTTGAGTATAAAGGTATTAGTTCCACTGGTTGAGGATAAAGGTATTAGTTCCACTGGTTGAGTATAAAGGTATTTGTTCCACTGGTTGACTATAAAGGTATTAGTTCCACTGGTTGAGGATAAAGGTATTAGTCCCACTGGATGAGTATAAGGGTATTAGTCCCACTGGTTGAGTATAAAGGTATTAGTCCCACTGGTTGAGTATAAAGGTATTAGTCCCACTGGTTGAGTATAAAGGTATTAGTCCCACTGGTTGAGTATAAAGGTATTAGTCCCACTGGTTGAGTATAAAGGTATTAGTCCCACTGGTTGAGTATAAAGGTATTAGTCCCACTGGTTGAGTATAAAGGTATTAGTCCCACTGGTTGAGTATAAAGGTATTAGTCCCACTGGTTGAGTATAAAGGTATTAGTTGCTCTAAGTGTGGCTTAGAGTAAGAGTCATGGCTACGTACATCAGCTGTTACCATCTCCTTCGTCAAGAAGACTGTCTACTGTACGTAAACCATGTCCTTTTTTTTGGTTGGAGGAGGTTTCAGTCCGTTGTAAATCTGGGAGTGTTAGCGAGTTGAAGCTGCGTTAGTTATGTTCACTAGATAACGCAACAGATATCGTTACCTGGTTTACCAAATAGTTCCCCTTCTTAGCCTCGTATCTTCACAGACGATACTAGTATCGTCTGTGAGGATACGTGTCATCCACTGAGGACACAATAATAACTAGAGCAGAGAATGCAACAAATTCTAACCACACAATAGAACGAAAACCTAATGTGAAAGACATGGGAGTGTTAATGTCAGAGGATCTCACCTTCAAGGACCACAACAGTGTCACTATCACGTCGGCGAGAAAAATGATAGGATGGATAATGAGAACTTTCAAAATAAGGGATGTCAAGCTCATGATCCTCTTTACGTTGCCTGTTCTCTCTAGGCTGTAATACGGCTGTACACTGTCAGCCCCATTCAAGGCAGATAAGTCAAGCACCTTAATTAATGGAAGCCTTTGAAAGCCTATAGGGACTGGTCCCAAATCTGCACATAGAAATCACTCCCTACATATGCAAAAGACTAGGCAGATGATGCAACATGCCCCCAGTGATGAGCAGGAATACCGAAAATACACAGAAATAAGACAATTGTTCGGGGCCCAAGACTGTTCAACAGCCTTCCATCATACATAAGGGGGATTAGTAATAGACCCCTGGTTGTCTTCAAAGGGAACTAGACAGTTTTCTGAAGTCAACTCCCGATCAGTCGGGCTGTGGTTTGTACGTTAGACTGCGTGCGGCCAGCAGTAACAGTCCGGTTTATCAGGCCTTGATCCACCAGGAGGCCTGGTAGAGGACTGGGCCGCGGGGTGCGTTGACCCCCCGGAACATCCAGGACTAATGAAGCGAGAAATTCCACCACGGAAATTACATTTTCCCAGTATAGAGTCAATACAGGTTTTGATATATCATGGTTAACATCATCCTTCCTCATCATGCAAGACAAAATCTCAGTAACTATCCTTGTACTTAAGAACTGAAGTGTTTCCGTATTTTGCATTATCTCTAAATTAGGTCTCAGGACTTCCATACGACGTATAATTGCCTGAGAGATTCCTCTGCTCCTGGCGAACGAGAAAATCAATATCTTACTGGAAGCCCACTTACCATTTTCAGATTCAGTCCATCCAACATGATCATTACCATTCAGAACTTTCTGCTGAGAGATACATTTGAATCTCAAGTTATCGTAAATTTCCAACAGAACCATCATTCTTCAGTCTAAAATACTGGCACACTCATCTCTCCATGATGAATAGCAGTTTATTCTGACGAGTCTACACAGTTTCCTTGTGTAAGAAAGGTATAAAATACCGACAAATGTGAAAGACACATGTGCAACATCTGGATATCTTATAGTAGACGTTTCGCCCTCCAGTGGCTTTATCAATACAGATTCTAGGATATAATAGGAAGACAGTAGAACTATATACAAAAGATGAGGTAATCAGTCCCTCAGCCTTGGAGTTAGTGTTCACAGCATCGTGGTGGAGGAGAATCTGGAGCAAAGGCAAGAAGACTGGCGGTTATATAGGCGTCAGTGGATAGGGACGGGCAGCAGACGAGGGCAAAGTCACTGGTAGGCGGGATTCCCCAGTGGAAGTAGGTCCTTCCCAAAGAGATGGGTTAGTTGCAGCAGCCGTGAAGAAGGTCTTGTAGATGTTCTCTGAACCAAGATTCCATGATGTTGCAGTGTCTGACAAGTTGTGCAAGAAAGGTATAAAATACCGACTATGCCCTCGTCTGCTGCCCGTCCCTATCCACTGACGCCTATATAACCGCCAGTCTTCTTGCCTTTGCTCCAGATTCTCCTCCACCACGATGCTGTGAACACTAACTCCAAGGCTGAGGGACTGATTACCTCATCTTTTGTATATAGTTCTACTGTCTTCCTATTATATCCTAGAATCTGTATTGATAAAGCCACTGGAGGGCGAAACGTCTACAATAAAGATACCCAGATGTTGCACAGTTTCCTTCAAATGTATATATACATAAGAGTCTTTTCCCGCCTCAATACACGACAGAAAACACTCAATATCTTAACCTTTTCCTAGTGACATCAGTTCTTGCTTGAGACATCATTTAACTTCCTCTTATCCAACATTACCTGCAAACAGAAAAAAAAAAATATTTGAACTATTACAAATTCTTACTAGTCATTTTGCTCGTTAATTATTTTCCATTTGATAGCCAACTTGTCTAATATTAAATTTTGGAACCAGTATTTTCGGTCACATGTGATCCAATATGGTGTTTTTTTTCTATAATTTACCGATCCAGAAATGTACAAAAATAATCTAAGTCACAAGAAATTGAAACAAGTTGAATTTTATGAATAATCTTGAGAAAATAAGCATTTTATACCGCTTCTAAAATTTTAGGTCCTACTCGTCTCCCAGTCGCGGGTCCCATATACCCGGTATTACTATATATACATCTCATCCCAAAGAAAATGACACTATTCCCACTACACTATTCCAAATACACTATTCCCAATGCACTATTCCCAATACACTATTCCCATTACACTATTCCCAATACACTATTCCCACTACACTATTCCCAATACACTATTCCCACTACACTATTCCCACTACACTATTCCCACTACACTATTCCCAATACACTATTCCCACTACACTATTCCCAATACACTATTCCCACTACACTATTCCCACTACACTATTCCCACTACACTATTCCCAATACACTATTCCCAATACACTATTCCCAATACACTATTCCCAATACACTATTCCCAATACACTATTCCCACTACATTATTCCCACTACACTATTCCAACTACACTATTCCCACTACACTATTCCCAATACACTATTCCCAATACACTATTCCCACTACACTATTCCCACTACACTATTCCCAATACACTATTCCCACTACACTATTCCCACTACACTATTCCCAATACACTATTCCCAATACACTATTCCCAATACACTATTCCCACTACACTATTCCCAATACACTATTCCCACTACACTATTCCCACTACACTATTCCCACTACACTATTCCCACTACACTATTCCCACTACACTATTCCCACTACACTATTCCCACTACACTATTCCCACTACACTATTCCCACCACACTATTCCCAATACACTATTCCCACTACACTATTCCCACCACACTATTCCAAATACACTATTCCAAATACACTACAAATACACTATTCCACTATTCCAAATACACTATTCCAAATACACTACCAAATACACTATTCCCCTACACTATCCCACTACACTATTCCCAATACACTACACTATTCCCACTACACTATTCCCCTACACTATTACACTATTCCCAATACATTATTCCCACTACACTATTCCCAATACACTATTCCCAATACACTATTCCCACTACACTATTCCCACTACACTATTCCAAATACACTATTCCCACTACACTATTCCAAATACACTATTCCAAATACACTATTCCAAATACACTATTCCAAATACACTATTCCAAATACACTATTCCAAATACACTATTCCAAATACACTATTCCAAATACACTATTCCAAATACACTATTCCAAATACACTATTCCAAATACACTATTCCCACTACACTATTCCCACTACACTATTCCCACTACACTATTCCCACTACACTATTCCCACTACAGTCTAGGACAACTGATGACGTCTCATTCCTGACTCACGAAATCATTATAACACGATTGTTTAGCCTGTCAGTCCCCATGTGTAAGATGTCTTCACGAATATATCACTTTCACTTCTCCAGATATAGGCTTGAGCTTGCTACCATCTGCAGCTCATAAGGCTGCCATCCCCACCAGCCCCTTCGAGGCGGGGTAGATGGCAGACCAGAGGCCTAGCTTCTCCCTACGAGCCCCGTGAGGGCGGGGAATGTGGCTAGGCCTGGGGACACTTGGTCCCAAAGATGAGGAGGTACTGTACCTCCTCCCATGGGAGACTTAAGTCTCGAGACACTCCCCAGATAGGGAGCCAAGGCCGGGTCACCACTACTTGGAAAAGACCCGGGCCGGTAGAATACCGGCGAATAAAAAAAATAAAAAAAAAAATCACTTTCACTTGAATACAAGAGTAATGATAGGAGAAGCAGCAGCAGTACTAGCAGCAGCAGCAGTACTAGCAGGAGCATCAGTACTAGCAGCAGCAGTACTAGCAGCAGAACTAGCAGCAGGAGCAGAAACAGCAGTACTAGCAGCAGCAGTACTAGCAGCAGCACCAGCGCTGCTAAGCTACCAGGTGCTACAGCGTTGTTGCCGCGCACGTAAGCTGCGCCTGCACAGCGCTGTGCACAGCAGTGCGCAGCACCAGCGCTTGTTGTGCACACTCAGCTGCTGTTAGCAGCACCAGCGCGTTGTGCCACGCAGCACAGCGCGTTAGCCAGTTGCTGCTGTTGCAACCAGCTGCGCTGCTGCGACCAGCAGCTAAGTCCCAGCTGTTGTTGCCCAGTTGCCAGCACAGCACCGCAGCACAGCACCAAGCACCAGCACAGTTAGTTGCGCTCCAGCTGTTAGCACACACAGCGTTAATCAGCACAGCTAGCAGCACCAGCGCTGCTGTCAGCCAGCAGCAAGCAGCACGTTAAGCAGCACTTGCGTATAAGCGAGCAAGCGCTAGCAGCAAGCAGCACACGTTAGCAGCCAGCTGCGCACCAGCTGCTGTTAAGCACCAGCAGCAGCACAGCAAGCAGCACAGCAGTTGCAGCAGTGCTCAGCAAGCTTGGCAGCAGCAGCCATGAAAACAGCTTCGACAATAACAAAATAAAGTGTGTATAAGCAGGAGAAGGAAGACAGGTGCCAGAGGCGACGAAGAGTGAGCTGTGTGGTGGAGGTGATGGGTGACAGCATCTCAGCAGTCCATGCCATGTATGGTGTAACAATACTGATGACTGACACAGCCAGAGAGGGAGAGAGTGAGGGAGGGAGAGAGAGTGAGTGAGAGAGGGAAATAGATGGCAAGTAACATTTGTACCTGAGAAAACGCAATGATGATGGTCTCTAGGCACCATGATGGTAATGCTGGTGCAGTAGTAAGGATGAATGGGAGAGTGTTGGCACCTGGGGAAGAAGTTGATATCCTTGGGGTGAAATTTGACTCCAAACTAACCATGAAGAATCATGTTGTAAATCTTGCAAACAAGGCAGCCAGGAAGCTTGCATCACTTCGACGTATCTCGCATCTGCTTGATAGTTGGGGTTGCAAGATCCTGTATGAGGCACAAGTACGCTCACACCTTGAGTATGCTCCACTTTCTTGGTTTGCCTGCCCTCCCTCTCATCTGTGACTGCTTGACAGAGTAGAGAACAGAGCAAGACGTCTCATCTCTCGCCTGGACCCATCCTGGATAGATCTGTCATTTCAGCAGAGCCTTCAACATAGGAGGGATGTGGGTGGCCTTACTGTTATGTACAAGGCCAATATTGTCAAAATACCACACTTGGATCCACTTCGAGGACAGTGTGAAACAAGCTTTTATGCCACAAGACGGGCAGCCAGCAGCAACTTCACTCTGGCTGTACCCTTCTCCAGAACATCACTCCATCTGAGATCATACATACCCAGGATGACTCGAGTATGGAACACATTCGTACAGCATAATGATGTCAACGAGATAAAGTCAGTTGATCAAATGAAAATGCTGGTCCACAGATGGCTCCAACTTCATCCTGTTCCCTACTTGTATGTCTCATAACAATAAAAATGCTTTCAAATGAGCTGATGTAGGTAACAGCTCTTAGCTTGCCAATAAAGTTAGGAATCCTTAACCTTGTCAAACCCTGTGTAACAGAGAGAGAGAGAGAGAGAGAGAGAGAGAGAGAGAGAGAGAGAGAGAGAGAGAGAGAGAGAGAGAGAGAGAGAGAGAGAGAGAGAGAGAGAGACAGAAGAGAGAGAGAGAGAGAGAGAGAGAGAGAGAGAGAGAGAGAGAGAGAGAGAGAGAGAGAGATAATCTGAAGAGTAAACAGTTTAAGATGAACGTAAAAACCAGGCTTAATTTTTCTCCGAACTTAAAAGGTGTTCAGAAAGATTAATTTATATCTTAAAAAAAACAAATCTTTGATGAGGATGGTTGATACTGGTTGTGTGTGTACATGCGAGAGTTCGCAGGGGTCGAGTCATAGCTCCTGGTCCCGCCTCTTTGCTAGTCGCTACTTGGTTCACTCTCTCCCTGCTCCAAGTGCCTATAGTACCTCATCTTAAAGCTGTGTGTGTGTGTGTGTGTGTGTGTGTGTGTATACTCACCTAATTGTGGTTGCAGGGGTCGAGACTCAGCTCCTGGCCCCGCCCCTTCACTGGAAAATTAAATATATTTTTCTCACATATCCAATGGCTGCGCGAAGATGTTGATTTAGTGATCCAAGGCAGGTGAGGGAGTGACAGCGGCCCTAAAGTGGTGAGTCAGTGGAGACGAACACAGGGTACAGATGGGGTGAGGGAGGGTTAGGGCCCACAGATGGGGTGAGGGAGGGTTAGGGCCCACAGATGGGGTGAGGGAGGGTTAGGGCCCACAGATGGGGTGAGGGAGGGTTAGGGCCCACAGATGGGGTGAGGGAGGGTTAGGGCCCACAGATGGGGTGAGGGAGGGTTAGGGCCCACAGATGGGGTGAGGGAGGGTCAGGGCCCACAAATGGGGTAAGGGAAGGTCAGGGCCCACAGATGGGGTGAGGGAGGGTTAGGGCCCACAGATGGGGTGAGGGAGGGTTAAGGCCCACAGATGGGGTGAGGGAGGGTTAATGCCCACAGATGGGGTGAGGGAGGGTTAGGGCCCACAGATGGGGTGAGGGAGGGTCAGGGCCCACAAATGGGGTAAGGGAAGGTCAGGGCCCACAAATGGGGTAAGGGAAGGTCAGGGCCCACAGATGGGGTAAGGGAGGGTTAGGGCCCACAACTGGTGAGAAAGGGTACCAGGTCCTCAAGGGTCTAGGAAGAATCCGAGAACCAAAAAGAGGCGACAGATTGCCTAGAGTATAAAGGTGGGTTATGGAGATGGAAAGAAGCAGGGAAGGAACTCACAAGAGTGAAGCAGCAGTAGGGTGTGAGGAGAGAACTCTAGATGTAAGGGAAGAGCCCCATGGAGCGAGGACGGAGCCCAGGGGTGAGGAAAGAGCCTCTGGGGTTAGGGTGGATGGTAGGAATGGTGGAGGGAAAGCTGGGTAGAAGTGTGGAGAGCAGACTGGGTGGATAGTACCTCCAGGTAGGTAGGTAGGTAGGCTAAATAGAGGGAAGGTTTGTGGTTACCAAGTGTATCATACAGTGGACTGACCAGGGACTGCTGAGGTGGTTTGTGGTTACCAAGTTTATCATACAGTGGACTGACCAGGGACTGCTGAGGTGGTTTGTGGTTACCAAGTGTATCATACAGTGGACTGACCAGGGACTGCTGAGGTGGTTTGTGGTTACCAAGTGTATCATACAGTGGACTGACCAGGGACTGCTGAGGTGGTTTGTGGTTACCAAGTGTATCATACAGTGGACTAACCAGGGACTGCTGAGGTGGTTTGTGGTTACCAAGTGTATCATACAGTGGACTGACCAGGGACTGCTGAGGTGGTTTGTGGTTACCAAGTTTATCATACAGTGGACTGACCAGGGACTGCTGAGGTGGTTTGTGGTTACCAAGTGTATCATACAGTGGACTGACCAGGGACTGCTGAGGTGGTTTGTGGTTACCAAGTGTATCATACAGTGGACTGACCAGGGACTGCTGAGGTGGTTTGTGGTTACCAAGTGTATCATACAGTGGACTGACCAGGGACTGCTGAGGTGGTTTGTGGTTACCAAGTGTATCATACAGTGGACTGACCAGGGACTGCTGAGGTGGTTTGTGGTTACCAAGTGTATCATACAGTGGACTGACCAGGGACTGCTGAGGTGGTTTGTGGTTACCAAGTATCATACAGTGGACTGACCAGGGACTGCTGAGGTGGTTTGTGGTTACCAAGTGTATCATACAGTGGACTGTCCAGGGACTGCTGAGGTGGTTTGTGGTTACCAAGTGTATCATACAGTGGACTGATCAGGGACTGCTGAGGTGGTTTGTGGTTACCAAGTGTATCATACAGTGGACTGTCCAGGGACTGCTGAGGTGGTTTGTGGTTACCAAGTGTATCATACAGTGGACTGTCCAGGGACTGCTGAGGTGGTTTGTGGTTACCAAGTGTATCATACAGTGGACTGACCAGGGACTGCTGAGGTGGTTTGTGGTTACCAAGTGTATCATACAGTGGACTGACCAGGGACTGCTGAGGTGGTTTGTGGTTACCTAGTGTATCATACAGTGGACTGTCCAGGGACTGCTGAGGTGGTTTGTGGTTAATAAGTGTATCATACAGTGGACTGACCAGGGACTGCTGAGGTGGTTTGTGGTTACCAAGTGTATCATACAGTGGACTGACCAGGGACTGCTGAGGTGGTTTGTGGTTACCAAGTGTATCATACAGTGGACTGTCCAGGGACTGCTGAGGTGGTTTGTGGTTACCAAGTGTATCATACAGTGGACTGACCAGGGACTGCTGAGGTGGTTTGTGGTTACCAAGTGTATCATACAGTGGACTGACCAGGGACTGCTGAGGTGGTTTGTGGTTACCAAGTGTATCATACAGTGGACTGACCAGGGACTGCTGAGGTGGTTTGTGGTTACCTAGTGTATCATAAAGTGGACTGTCCAGGGACTGCTGAGGTGGTTTGTGGTTACCAAGTGTATCATACAGTGGACTGACCAGGGACTGCTGAGGTGGTTTGTGGTTACCTAGTGTATCATAAAGTGGACTGTCCAGGGACTGCTGAGGTGGTTTGTGGTTACCAAGTGTATCATTCAGTGGACTGACCAGGGACTGCTGAGGTGGTTTGTGGTTACCAAGTGTATCATACAGTGGACTGACCAGGGACTGCTGAGGTGGTTTGTGGTTACCAAGTGTATCTATCATACAGTGGACTGTCCAGGGACTGCTGAGGTGGTTTGTGGTTACCAAGTGTATCATACAGTGGACTGTCCAGGGATTGCTGAGGTGGTTTGTGGTTACCAAGTGTATCATACAGTGGACTGTCCAGGGACTGCTGAGGTGGTTTGTGGTTACCAAGTGTATCATACAGTGGACTGTCCAGGGATTGCTGAGGTGGTTTGTGGTTACCAAGTGTATCATACAGTGGACTGACCAGGGACTGCTGAAATAATTAATAGAGACAATAGACATAAAGCAATAGTTCAGCTAAAGACAATCAGAACAGTAAGAGCAACTAGCAGGTTGAACAACTAACAGGTTGAGCAACTAGCAGGTTGAACAACTAGCAGGTTGAGCAACTAGCAGGTTGAACAACTAGCAGGTTGAACAACTAACAGGTTGATCAACTAGCAGGTTGAACAACTAGAAGGTTGAACAACTAGCAGGTTGAACAACTAGCAGGTTGAACAACTAGCAGGTTGAACAACTAGAAGGTTGAACAACTAGCAGGTTGAACAACTAGCAGGTTGAACAACTAGAAGGTTGAACAACTAGCAGGTTGAACAACTAGCAGGTTGAACAACTAACAGGTTGAACAACTAGCAGGTTGAACAACTAGAAGGTTGAACAACTAGCAGGTTGAACAACTAGCAGGTTGAACTAGAAGGTTGAACAACTAGCAGGTTGAACAACTAGCAGGTTGAACAACTAGCAGGTTGATCTAGCAGGTTGAACAACTAGCAGGTTGAACAACTAGCAGGTTGAACAACTAACAAGTTGAACAACTAACAGGTTGAACTAGCAGGTTGAACAACTAGCAGGTTGAACAACTAGCTGGTTGAACTAGCAGGCTGAACAACTAGCAGGTTGAACAACTAGCAGGTTGAGCAACTAGCAGGTTGAACTATCAGATTGAACTAGCAGGTTGAACTAGCAGGTTGAACAACTAGTAGGTTGAACAACTAACAGGTTGAGCAACTAGCAGGTTGAACAACTAACAGGTTGAACAGCTAGCAGGTTGAACAACTAGCAGGTTGAACAACTATTAGGTTGAACAACTAACAGGTTGAGCAACTAGCAGGATGAACAACTAACAGGTTGAGCAACTAGCAGGTTGAACAACTAGCAGGTTGAACAACTAGCAGGTTGAACAACTAACAGGTTGAGCAACTAGCAGGTTGAACAACCATCAGGTTGAACAGCTAGCAGGTTGAACTATCAGATTGAACTAGCAGGTTGAACTAGCAGGTTGAACAACTAGTAGGTTGAACAACTAACAGGTTGAGCAACTAGCAGGTTGAACAACTAACAGGTTGAACAGCTAGCAGGTTGAACAACTAGCAGGTTGAACAACTAGCAGGTTGAACAACTAGCAGGTTGAACAACTAGCAGGTTGAACAACTAGCAGGTTGAACAACTAACAGGTTGAGCAACTAGCAGGATGAACAACTAACAGGTTGAGCAACTAGCAGGTTGAACAACTAGCAGGTTGAACAACTAGCAGGTTGAACAACTAACAGGTTGAGCAACTAGCAGGTTGAACAACCATCAGGTTGAACAGCTAGCAGGTTGAACAACTAGCAGGTTGAACAACTAGCAGGTTGAACTAACAGGTTGAACAACTAGCAGGTTGAACTTGCAGGTTGAACTTGCAGGTCGAACTAGCAGGTTGAACAACTAGCAGGTTGAACAACTAGTAGGTTGAACAACTAGCAGGTTGAACAACTAGTAGGTTGAACAACTAACAGGTTGAGCAACTAGCAGGTTGAACTTGCAGGTTGAGCAACTTGCAGGTTGAACAACTAGCAGGTTGAACAACTAGCAGGTTGAACAACTAGGAGGTTGAACAACTGGCAGGTTGAACAACTAGCAGGTTGAACAACTAGCAGGTTGAACAACTTGCAGGTTGAACAACTTGCAGGTTGAACAACTTGCAGGTTGAACAACTTGCAGGTTGAACAACTTGCAGGTTGAACAACTTGCAGGTTGAGCAACTAGCAGGTTGAACAACTAGCAGGTTGAACAACTAGCAGATTGAACAACTGGCAGGTCGAGCAACTAGCAGGTCGAACAACTAGCAGATTGAACAACTAGCAGATTGAACAACTAGCAGATTGAACAACTAGCAGATTGAACAACTAGCAGATTGAACAACTAGCAGATTGAACAACTAGCAGATTGAACAACTAGCAGATTGAACAACTAGCAGATTGAACAACTAGCAGATTGAACAACTAGCAGATTGAACAACTAGCAGATTGAACAACTAGCAGATTGAACAACTAGCAGGTTGAACAACTAGCAGGTTGAACAACTAGCAGATTGAACAACAGGTGAACCGAGCTCAAGAACTCCACTGCCTGAACCAAAATTAGGAAATTGTAAGCAAATCAGAGTTATTTAGGGACGTTGTTGATGAGAAATACAAGTTATTTTCTGGGTTGTGTCGCAATGGTAATAACTACGAATAAGAAGAATCAAAGATTAACAAAAATGAGAGAAATTACAAAAAGAATTGTGGATTTAAGGCGAAAGAAAGTTACTAAATCCACTTAAAATAATTTTCATAATAATTATAGGTGGCTTGGTGGCTAAAGCTCCCGCTTCACACACGGAGGGCCTGGGTTCGATTCCCGGCGGGTGGAAACATTTCGACACGTTTCCTTACACCTGTTGTTCTGTTCACCTAGCAGTAAATAGGTACCTGGGTGTTAGTCGACTGGTGTGGGTCGCAGCCTGGGGGAAACGATTAAGGACCCCAATGGAAATAAGTTAGACAGTCCTCGATGACGCACTGACTTTCTTGGGTTATCCTGGGTGGCTAACCCTCCGGGGTTAAAAATCCCAACGAAATCTTATCTCAGGCACATATTTTTGGTTGAGGGGTTGGGTTTGAGAAGGACCTGCCTAACATGGGCCAGTTGGCCTCCTGCATTGTGAATTACGTACTTATAATAGATGAAAAATATGGAAGAAAATGGAAAATCCGGTGAAAGTGAGAATAACATTTGTGAAGAATACACTAAAACGGATAGATTATTCTAAGTAATATTGGAAATAAGAAAACTTATGTTAACTAAATAGAAAGCATCGAGAAAAAGGCAAATAAAAAATAATTGGAGAAGACGGAGCAGGAAGAATGAGGAATGGAACACTTAGGCCAAAAAAAATCACATTACGAAAAATTAAAAACACTATGAATGCTGCAAATTTAAGGCGATTATGGTAGTAGGTTGGTTGACAGCAACCACCCAGGGAGGTACTACCTTCCTGTGGTAGTAGGTTGGTTGACAGCAACCACCCAGGGAGGTACTACCTTCCTGTGGTAGTAGGTTGGTAGACAGCAACCACCCAGGGAGGTACTACCTTCCTGTGGTAGTAGGTTGGTTGACAGCAACCACCCAGGGAGGTACTACCTTCCTGTGGTAGTAGGTTGGTTGACAGCAATCACCCAGGGAGGTACTACCATCCTGTGGTAGTAGGTTGGTTGACAACAACCACCCAGGGAGGTACTACCATCCTGTGGTAGTAGGTTGGTTGACAGCAACCACCCAGGGAGGTACTACCTTCCTGTGGTAGTAGGTT